>NC_133338.1:7301400-7411400 GCF_030506205.2 Paramisgurnus dabryanus | reverse complement strand
TAAATAAATATTTAATTAATTAAATGCTTACAGCACCTGTTATTCCCAGGCGGTCTCCCATCCAAGTACTAACCAGGCCCGACCCTGCTTGGCTTCCGAGATCAGACGAGAGCAGGCGTGCTCAGGGTGGTGTGGCCGTAAGCGAGTGCTGAATCGATTCGAGAGACACTTCAAGACTTATGTGGCAACGCCATGACATCAGTGAACGCTTACAGAAAGAACGCATTCATGGGAAAAAATGACATAAATAATTAATTAATTAAATGCTTACAGCACCTGGTATTCCCAGGCGGTCTCCCATCCAAGTACCAACCAGGCCCGACCCTGCTTGGCTTCCGAGATCAGACGAGAGCGGGCGTGCTCAGGGTGGTGTGGCCGTAAGCGAGTGCTGACTCGATTCGATAGACACTTCAAGACTTATGTGGCAACGCCATGACATCAGTGGACGCTTACAGTAAGAACGCATTCATGGGAAAAAATGACATAAATAATTAATTAATTGCTTACAGCACCTGGTATTCCCAGGCAGTCTCCCATCCAAATACTAACCAGACCCGACCCTGCTTGGCTTCCGAGATCAGACGAGAGCGGGCGTGCTCAGGGTGGTGTGGCCGTAAGCGAGTGCTCACTCGATTCGATAGACACTTCAAGACTTATGTGGCAACGCCATGACATCAGTGAACGCTTACAGAAAGAACATATTCATGGGAAAAAATAACATAAATAATTAATTAATTAAATGCTTACAGCACCTGGTATTCCCAGGCGGTCTCCAATCCAAGTACTAACCAGGCCCGACCCTGCTTGGCTTCCGAGATCAGACGAGATCTTTATGAAGCCGAGACATCTTTTGACCCAAATGCCCTTAAGTCATATCTTTCAAAGCTCAATTTACCCTCTTTGTCCAGAGATGAAGCAGAACTCCTTGATGCACCACCTACTATTACAGAATTAAAAGATGCATTGTCCTCAATGAAAAGAGGTAAATCTCCGGGACTAGATGGGTTGTTCCTGGAACTATGGGATAGCATTGGACCACTTCTTTTAAATTCGATCGACTATGCTTTTAACACTGGTTCATTTCATCGTGATCAAAACACATCACTTATTTCTGTGTTGCTTAAGAAAGGCAAGTCTCCTCTGAATTGTGGTAGCTATAGGCCAATATCTTTGATTACAACAGAGTTAAAGATTTTTGCTAAACTTTTAGTTAAAAGGCTTGAAGCATCTGTAAGCAAACTAATCCATTTTGTTCAGTCTGGATTCTTGAGGGGAAGACTTGCATCTGATATTGTTAGACGTCTTTTGCATATCATCCATGCAGTTGAAAAGGATACTTTACCGGCAGCCGTTTTCACTTTAGATGCGCAAAAGGCCTTTGATCGGCTGAGTTGGGAATACCTTTGGATAGTTCTGGAAGAATTTGGCTTCGGGAAAGCCTTCATATCTATGGTCAGAACACTTTATACTAATCCTTATGCAGTTGTATTAACGGGTTACATTCTATCAAAGCCATTTCCTCTGCATCGTGGTACCCGCCAGGGCTGCCACCTTTCCCCCTTACTTATTGCATTGTCGGTTGAACCGTTAGCACAGTCAATTCGATTGGATTCTCTAATATCCCGTATTGTCATAAAAGGAACACAACATAAAATTTCTCTCTATGCTGACAATATATTATTATATTTGACTAATATACATATCTCCATAACCCAAATAATAAAAATATTTACCAAGTTTAGACAATTTTCAGGTTATAAAATAAACTGGGAAAAATCCCTTCTTGTACCCTTGAATGTCGCCGCTAAGTGTCTCACATTACCACATATTCCTCATATCCGATGGCATGTCACAGCGTTTACATATTTAGGTTTAAAAATAACAGATTTTTCTAATATATCACTTATTAATTATGACAAACTTAAACTTGAAATCTGTGCATATCTTTGCAGATATGCAAAGATGGTCTAATCTCAAAATGTCACTGCAAGGTAGAATTTCAATAGTAAAAATGAATGTTCTTGGCAGGTCGAACTTTCTTTTTTCTATGATACCTCTACCTCCACCCGTAAATTATTTTGAGGAACTGCAATCTCGGATTTTTTATTTTATTTGGGATGGTAAAAAACCCTGTATTCGTCTAAGTACTCTTCAGTGAATAAAAATTATCTGGTGGTCTAGCACTGCCTAACCTCAAATTGTATTATTGGTCCTTTCAAGTGAAATCATTCACAACTTGGTGTGACACAGACTCTGTACTTCCCTGGCGAAATATAGAACAAGAAATTATAAAACCTCATAGAATTAAAGATCTGCTATTTGCTGGACTTAAACCTAAATCAGCACACAAGATATTTGGCCCAATTATAACCAACTGCTTGCAGGTTTGGTCAACTGTTCAGAGTCATATGTGTTGCACTACTAAACTTTGTGATCGCTCCCCCATATGGTATAACTACAATCTATTGCAAACTCTGGCCCATATTTCAATGCAAGCTGGGCTTCTAAGGGAGTTTACATTCTGAAGGATCTGTATGGACAAAATGGCTTAAAATCATTTCAGGACCTCAAAGTAGAATATTCTCTTCCTGGATCTTCCTGGTTTCTGTACCTACAACTGAGATCAGAAATTAAAGCTCATGGAGTTCCCTGGGATTCGCCATTGTCTGTGCACCCTTTGAGTCCGTGGATTAATTCAGGAACATCATGCACTGGACTGGTGTCTAGAATATATACACAACTAATCTCAAAATGTGATAAACCTCTGGGAGTGATTGAATCATGGAATCATGATCTTAAGGAGAGAGATATGGAACTGGACTGGGGGAATGTATTGAATAATGTGAGTTATTCATCAAAGAATCCTGCACACCAGTTGACTCACTTCAAGTTTATTCAGAAGTTCTACTTTTCCCCATATAGACGTTTTAAAATGAAGCTTACTGATACCCCAAATTGTACAAAATGTAATCTGAATACGATTGGTACTTACTTGCACATTTTCTGGGACTGCCCAGATGTCTCTAATCTTTGGTCTAAGGTTGCAATATTTCTTGAGGATATTTTGGGCTTCCCAGTCCCTAAATGTTTAACTTTATTTTTATTTAATGATGATTCTTCTTTTAATATCTGCACGAATTTAGCTTATAAGAAAGTAATATTTGCTGGCTTAACTGCTGCAAAAAAAAAACTATAATTAATTCCTGGTTTTCTCCTGGACCACCCTCCATAAAAGAATGATATAACTATTTTAGAGACATTGTTATTATAGAGAGATCACTGGCTGTCATTCACAAAGCACGATGTACAACTCTGGATGTTTGGGACAAGGTTATTGTTGCGCTTTTGAAACACCTGTTTTTCCCTAAATTTAGCACATAATTAACTCTTTCGCCGCCATTGACGAGATATCTCGTCAATCAAGAGAAACGCTTCCCTGCCAATGACGAGATTTTCAGTCTTTCCGCAATACCGCTATTATCCAAAAGGTGGCGCCCTTCCGCAACTTTTTAAACCCGGAAGTATTGCCCTATGGCAAGCGGCTGCATGTCTATGTCTGTTTTAAAGATCGCTCTGAATGGTATCTCTATGAAAAGCCCATCACAAAAATTGAATTATCTGTTTTTTGATCAAAATGTGGTGTTTTTGCAGAAACCTACCCATATTCAAAAGCTGATTACATAAGAACCACTGAAGGTAGGATGAAACTTTTTTTTTTTTTGAAAGCAGAGGGTCTGTTCTTTCATTTAGTATATTGTATGTTTATATATGTAAAGAAGAAAATTTTCTGGAAGGCATTAAACTTTGGTGAAAATCATGAAAAACGCTGGCGCTGGCTGGCAACTTTTTTGAAAAACGCTGGCGGTTAAAGAGTTAAACTGGGTCTTAAAGATACTTATTCATTTGTATTTATCTTATTTACTTATTTACTCATTATTTTTGGTTTAAGGCTTTGGCAATTGTATATAGATTTTTTTTTTATATGATGCCTGCTCTATGTCCTTGACTACTCTTATGTGCTACTTGGCATGTACAAAAGGAAGTGTACATTCTGTGTGTAAAATTTAATAAAAAGTTGATCACAAAAAAATAAGGTCACAGCACACCAGAGGCATAGGTGAGAAGATGCTCTTTTGTACAAATTTGCAGTATTGTCAATGTCCATGGATCTATAAGTACGGTGTTATCATGCACATCCATATAATACGGGTGAAGGATCAAAGCTACGAATAAAAGTAAAAGTAAAGATCCGTACACCAGAGAACTACCAAATAAAGTGATTTTTATTTGTAACGTTTCAAGCCCATACAGCCCTTCATCAGACTTTCAGCAGGTGTTACACAGCTGCCCATTTAAATAACATTTGCCAAGTGATAACAATACAGTTGCAGAATTTATTATACAGTCAATTACACTAGTAATAAAACAAACCCATATACATCAACAATACCCACGTAATCAAATCATTGCAGAGGTAAAAATATAATATTGCACCATGCCCGTTTGTGTGGTATCTATGTATGTGTGTATACACATGCATATATTTATATAAAATATATATTTTCTTCATTGTGAGTGTATATACTCACATATCCACTCCATATCTTTAACAATTTCATACCTAGATGAGTATTATACTACACATATCCACAATACCAATAAGTCTCATATATACCGACTTTACAGAAACTTATATAAAACATATAAATCTATCCATGTTAGCAAGTATGTTAGAGTTGTTAGAATAAAATGTCCATGGTTCTTCCATTTTGTTGCTGCTGACATTTTTATAAACCATCATACTTTCAATTGTTTTGAGTTACAAAAAGTGTTTTTCAATATTTATATATTTTTGTTTCTTTGTGTACAGGCAGGGACGGATTGGTAATCTGTGCATTCTGGAAAAGTCCAGAACGGCCGTTCAACGGAGGGCCGTCGCCCGGCCGTCGGCAAAAAAAGTCTAATAACACAATATGAACAGTCAACAGCAGGGGCACTAATACGATCACTTATTTGATGCTACGTGTAAAAAAACGAGGAAGAAGAGTCGGCCTACTAGCTACCAGCCGTGATTGGTCCACGGATTCTTGGAATTCGCGAGCCTGAATTCGCGAGCCTGAGCATCCACAGCCTGGTCATGAAGAGGGACAGACAGAGCTAACTTCACATCAGCAAGATGTCCTGTAAGTGCCAGTAGTAGCAGGACACGTGACATTATA
The DNA here is from genome assembly GCF_030506205.2 of Paramisgurnus dabryanus. Taxonomy (NCBI): domain Eukaryota; kingdom Metazoa; phylum Chordata; class Actinopteri; order Cypriniformes; family Cobitidae; genus Paramisgurnus; species Paramisgurnus dabryanus. The sequence continues at coordinate 7,406,181 of NC_133338.1, read as the reverse complement.
ATATAATATACATGATATAAAAATAAATAACTACTGTTAGAGAGAGACGTGATATGAGTGTGTGCGTGCGCACGTGCGTGTCTGAGAGAGAGAGGCGCAGGCACGATTGAACAGTAGAAACATAAAAACAATACATACATTTTGTTCATATGGGACATCATTCATCATTCATACAGTCGCAACATTGTGCTTTTGTCAAAGTGTAAAGTCTTGTCAAACTGTATTATCTACAACTGTCTTCTAACCAAAATCACACACACACACACACACCAAAGCAAAAAATATTTATCCAACCCCATTTAAAACAGTCTGTGGGTGGACATTCATCGTATTGCATTGGTTTTTATTTCTTTCATTGACTTTATTGTATATGAGAGGTTCTAGTTAGCTCACATTTTCTGCTACAATGAAGACTATTGAATTAAACGGGAAAAATTTCAGGCATGCATTATATACAAGAAAGGGGGCTAAATAATTGACCAAATTTTAGTTTAACCAAAAAAATCCTAGCTTGTAATTTCTGTCTGTCTTCCATCAAAGTGCAGTTTTTCCTTGTCTTTCATATTTGTGTTTAGTGGAATTGGCAAAGACCTGGTGGTTGTTTGTGAAAGCTTTACAGACAAAATTAATATAGGGCTTAGCCATTTTCATTATTTCACAGACTTATTATACATCAAAGTGTAATATGACATTGACAAAATATTAAATAACCTTGTCTGATAGTCTGACAGTATTGTGGCATAGTATCAGGACATCCTTGTGTCTGTTGCGCACGGCTAGGGGCGAATGGCCGGATGATGGGCCTATTTGGGAGAAAGTCCAGGGCTGTTTTTTAGCCCCAGTCCGTCCCTGCACTGAATGCACTGTAATCCACTGTGAACTTTATTACAGTTATTTGCTGTGCATGAACACAGTTAATTACTGTAGATTTCACAAGCATTTTTTACAGTGCACAGTTAGCCCACACTTTACCCAATGTGCCCACAGTAAACCCACACTTTGCCCAATGTGCCCACAGTAAGCCCACACTTTGCCCACACTTTAACCAATGTGCCCACAGTTAGCCCACGCTTTGCCCAATGTGCCCACAGTAAGCCCACACCCAGCCCACACTTTGGGCTGTCCCACTGGGGCCCCATAGTGTGGGGCCCACACGTGCCCCGCATTTCACGCCGGTAGTGGGGCCCACAGGGGCAGCCCGCTGTGGGCCCCAATTTTTTGCCCACAGTGGCCCCACCTGGGGCCCAATGGGACATGTTTGCTGGGTCACCACTTTAACCAGTGGATGTCGCCAGCGTGCAGTGTCAGGGCCACATTGTGTATGCGCAAGTTAAAGCATAATTATGAGAAAGTTTTTCATTATTATGAGATACTAAGTCAAAATGTTTACTTAGTTTCTCATTGTTATGACATAATGACTTACTGTCATTACTATGACTTATTATAACAAAATATTTTTACCAAACGTGGACTCATTTTCAGCCCTGCAGTTTAATGCCTTAGACCAGTGGTTCCCAAACTGGGGTGCGTGCACCCCTAGTGGCAGGGACGGACTGGGGCTAAAAAACAGCCCTGGACTTTCTCCCAAATAGGCCCATCATCCGGCCATTCGCCCCTAGCCGTGCGCAACAGACACAAGGATGTCCTGATACTATGCCACAATACTGTCAGACTATCAGACAAGGTTATTTAATATTTTGTCAATGTCATATTACACTTTGATGTATAATAAGTCTGTGAAATAATGAAAATGGCTAAGCCCTATATTAATTTTGTCTGTAAAGCTTTCACAAACAACCACCAGGTCTTTGCCAATTCCACTAAACACAAATATGAAAGACAAGGAAAAACTGCACTTTGATGGAAGACAGACAGAAATTACAAGCTAGGATTTTTTTGGTTAAACTAAAATTTGGTCAATTATTTAGCCCCCTTTCTTGTATATAATGCATGCCTGAAATTTTTCCCGTTTAATTCAATAGTCTTCATTGTAGCAGAAAATGTGAGCTAACTAGAACCTCTCATATACAATAAAGTCAATGAAAGAAATAAAAACCAATGCAATACGATGAATGTCCACCCACAGACTGTTTTAAATGGGGTTGGATAAATATTTTTTGCTTTGGTGTGTGTGTGTGTGTGATTTTGGTTAGAAGACAGTTGTAGATAATACAGTTTGACAAGACTTTACACTTTGACAAAAGCACAATGTTGCGACTGTATGAATGATGAATGATGTCCCATATGAACAAAATGTATGTATTGTTTTTACGTTTCTACTGTTCAATCGTGCCTGCGCCTCTCTCTCTCAGACACGCACGTGCGCACGCACACACTCATATCACGTCTCTCTCTAACAGTAGTTATTTATTTTTATATCATGTATATTATATTATAATGTCACGTGTCCTGCTACTACTGGCACTTACAGGACATCTTGCTGATGTGAGTTAGCTCTGTCTGTCCCTCATCATGACCAGGCTATGGATGCTCAGGCTCGCGAATTCAGGCTCGCGAATTCCAAGAATCCGTGGACCAATCACGGCTGGTAGCTAGTAGGCCGACTCTTCTTCCTCGTTTTTTTACACGTAGCATCAAATAAGTGATCGTATTAGTGCCCCTGCTGTTGACTGTTCATATTGTGTTATTAGACTTTTTTTGCCGACGGCCGGGCGACGGCCCTCCGTTGAACGGCCGTTCTGGACTTTTCCAGAATGCACAGATTACCAATCCGTCCCTGATTCAGTGTGAAATCACAGTAGTGTTTTTAAACTGTAAAAATCACAGTAAAAAGTTATGTGCTGTAGAAAATCACAGTAAATAAAATATCCTGCAAAGATTCACAGTAACCAGCAATGTACTGTAGATACTCACAGTAACCAACATTGTACTGTAGAGACTCACAGTAGGGGTGAGCAGGGGCGAAAGTACAATTTTTCAGAAAAACTTAATTTTAAAAGATAAAGTTTTAGACAGATATATTTTTGCTGTGATCAGTAACTCAAGTGTGGACTATGAATTTCAGGTGAAATTTTGGAAACAAAATGGCCTTAGACTCTGTCAGCAGGGACGAAAGTAACACATAGGTGGCTCAAAAGCAGAACAGAACAAGATAGATTTTTGTGTTACACTTGTTTTTAGTAAATAAACATGACTATGATCTTGTTTATATGTATTTTCGGTTAAATTTTGGTTTCATCAAATGTTTCTAAAGCAACCTGACAGTACAAACTTGAATTGTTGAAAAAAAAAACATTTTTAACAGTTTGAACACAATAAAATTAAATCAAATAAAAAAATATACATTTTCAACATAATGCAACAGTATTGGCAGTAGGAGAAGAGTAACAAGTGTTACTTTCATCCCGACAGGAACTCCTGACATTTAAACCCGATTGAGTTTTATTTTTAAAAACTCTGAGAAATCAAACTTCATGATGTGTTACAGCACATTTTACAGTAAATGTATTTAAGTCCAGTCAACAACAATTTTTGTTAGCAACATGCTGATGTCTAATCTTATTCAGGATACTCAAAATAAACTGAAGAAAATTATTTCTTCAATAATCTTTGTTGGGAATTCCTTTTTAAAGTATATTTATTATATTATATTTGAGTATTATGCTAGTAATGACAAATTAGATTTATTTTCTATTTCTTTAAAGGAGAAAGTCACTATGATTATTGTTTTGTCTACAATATGGTACACACAACATTCCATTAAATATGCTACCACACTGAAATAAATTGTAGGTTACACTTAATACTTATACAACTATAAATAAGTTTTCAACTATGTGAACCAACTTTCACTAATTTGCAACTATATCTCAACTAACTGTCTAACTGTTCTTAGAGTATTAGTAGACTGTTAGGGTTAGGGAAGAGGTTAGGGTTAGTGGAATAAGTTGACATGCACCTGCAAAGATACTTATCACAATATCATCACAATAAAGTGTGAATAAATATTAAGCAGACAGTCTACTTATACGGTAAAGATTGTTAGGATAAATAGTTGCAAAGTTACTTATAATTAGTAAAATGTCTAAAGTGGACTATCGAAAAAAAGTGTTACCAAATTGTATTGGCTGACTCGTCATGTTGCTTTGAGTATAATTGGTTAATATGACTGTCATTCAGTAAACTGGCCAATGACTGCTGTGTGAGCACTGGTTTAGTTTGAACAAACTAAGGGTGCATCCCAATTCAGGGTCTGGATCCTTTTAAGGCCGCGGACTTTGAAGGCAAGGATCAATATTTGAAGGCAGCAGCCTCTAAACGCCACGGAGTGAAATGAAATGAGACGGTCTAGCCTACGGGGGCATCACTTGCTTTTCCCGCCCACTACGCTTGTCACTGGGACACAAAAGCTGAGACCTATCAGACTTTTAAAAATAAATATGGTGGCAGATTTTTTTATTTTACTTTAGAAAATATTCAAACAAATTAGCGTCGCACACCTGAAGTCAATAGATGGGTGCGTAGGATAAGACGACAAAAAGTCTCAAAATTTACAAAGAACAGTTCCCGCACACTATCTGCTTGCTGAAAAAATGTATTTAATGAAAGTTGCGTTGCAACGTTTCGATCAACTGATCGAAATCAGGCAACATGAAGAGCAACATGATCTTCATCAGTTGCCTGATGAAGATCAGTTGATCGAAACGTTGCAACGCAACTTTCATTAAATACATTTTTTCAGCAAGCAGATAGTGTGCGGGAATTGTTCTTTGTATACTTTAGAAAATATAACACATTGATGCAGATTAAACTATCCAACAGTATGTAAAATTCACCAACCTTAGAAATATACAAAAGCAAAATGCAACACACAACATTGCAGCAATAATATTAATTTACATCACTAAAACATCATTTATAATAGTAAAACAGACACAAGGACCTTTAATTAGCAAAATATACAATTTTATTTAACTACAGTTTTGAATGTTTATTTCAAAATACCCAGACTTCATATTGAATTTTGAGATAGCCAAGTCTGTGAAGGATACATCTATGGATCCTCGGTAGGGCTGTAACGATTTATCGTGCAAATGCGCGTTTTCTCAATTAATGAACTTGCATGAATTACGGTGAAATGCCGCCACATCCAAAAGCCAGGGGGCGCTCTCGTGCAGAAACTAACTTTGTGCCACAGAAGAAGTAGGCTAGCATTGCAAACGCTGTTCCAGGAAATGTCTACAAGAATATTTATATTGCTGTTCTTCAAATAGTTTCAGGTATTTTCATGATAATAAAGAATATTTTGAATGATTTTGAATGATTTTGTTTTATTTTGAATGATTATGATTTTTGATGCATAATCAGGCAGGTCTTTATAATGGGACAAGCTATAGCGTTACAGCCCTAACTCGGTTTCAGTGGGGAAAAGGCCACAGTAAGAGGCTTTTATATGAATGAGCCTTCGAATTGTGACAGCCTTCGTCACAGCCCGGTGATGTCATTTGCCTTCAGATACGGCCTTGGAAGGCCACAGCCCCTGAATTGGGATGCACCCAGTATGTCAGTTTAAAGGGCGATTTATAGTCGTGCATAGGTCCGTAGCCTGTGCATAGCTCTGCGTAGCCTGACGCGCACCTCACAAAATTTTTAACAGCGCATCAGATCTACTGACGCGCGTCTATCTAGAGCGCGTCAGATTGGTCCACCAGAACCCCTCCCGTCAGGTAAAAAAAACTGTGTCATAGGTATTTCCGTTTGTGACGGTGAAAACAAAAATGAGCCAAGTTGAGGAGTGATTTAACTCAAATTGCATCAAAAGTCGATGTTTATTTACTTCCATCATTACTGGTCTTCTCAAATTATACACTACAAGTTGCTGTTTCTTCTTCGTTTGTGGGTTAACTTGCTTAGCTTCTTCTTCTGTGACTTCTTTTGCTGCTAAAATATTTAATTTTAAAGAAAATACACATGGTAGGCTAATAGATACTTTAAACAGTATTACACTGAAATCATCTTGGCCATATGCTGGTGCTACACAGTCTCACCCCATGGCGTCAATATTTGACGACACTTGACCATGCGTCAATATGTTGACGCGGAGGGTATACCTTTCGCGTCATTTTTTGACAAACTGGGGACTTCAATACTATTACGTCCGTTGCATTCTCTTTCCTATTTTCTTACCATTTTCGCGTCGGTTTAGGGTTAGATTACGCAAAATTAAACAGTGGACGCGAAATTAAACAGTTGTCACCTGGCGTTGGGGTTAGAGTTAGGTACGCGAAATTAAACAGTTGTCACCTGGCGTTGGGGTTAGAGTTAGGTTTGGGTAGGGATGTCATTATGTAAATCTAACCCTAAACCGACGCGAAAATGGTAAGAAAATAGGAAAGAGAATGCAACGGACGTAATAGTATTGAAGTCCCCAGTTCGTCAAAAAATGACGCGAAAGATATACCCTCCGCGTCAACATATTGACGCATGGTCAAGTGTCGTCAAATATTGACGCCATGGGGTGAGACTGGGTTGGCTGGTGAGACATGAAAACACATAAGCCATCTGAATGGAGAGCAGTCCCATTAGAGTTTTACCAGTGGCTAAACCTGCACACAGGAAATAAAATTGCACAGTTTCATCAAAGTGAAGTGTGTATAAATAACTTAATAAATAACTTTGTTCACATATATGATACATAATCTATTGGAAAAGGTCCATTGTTTGGAGTCATGTTTTGGTGATTCACTTAAACATCTGATAACTAGTCCACTCAAAGCTGATATTATTTCGTACTTAAATGTCAATACAGGCACGTTTAATGTAAATTAAACAATAATGTGTTTAAGCATGTTGAATAGAATTAAACATAAATTCTTACTTTTAGTAAATCTTGTAAATATGTTTATTCATACTGTAGGATCCAGTAGATTACTAGCAATTTAAATGAAAATAGCTTTTCAATCTCTTAACATTGTCTGTTGTGGTATGGTTTCACTGACCTTTTTGGGCATATTTTAATGTTACTTATACACTGTAAAATTAGGATTCTGAATTTAGAATCATTTTTAGAATCAATGGTTGTGTTGTGCACTAGAACTATTTATTTTGGAGTGAAAATATTGTAGACATAAATTTGTTTTGCATTTCAGTTATTATACTTCACAGTAATATTGTGTTTAATAAAAATTGGAGGAAACTTTAACAGTTTACTTGAAGTGTACTTTTGATTTATAATTAATGATTTTGTTTTATTTACAGATTTTACTGAATTATATTTAGATATTTTTAGATTGTAACAAAAGTTTAAGATGTTTTAAGATACATTTCTTGGGAATTCATACTTCTTCATCCAAATTAAAATGTTATTTTACAAATGTTAGCATGCATTTATTGTATGTATTTGACTGTAAAAAAATTTTTTTAATTTAGTACATATCTGTGAAATAGTAGCATTTTCCCTCAAATCAGAAAACTTATTGTATTGTTTTGTAATTTAGCATATTTAAATTAGATAATTAACGTTGTGACATGATCACACAAGATACATGTTTTACCACTCATTATATTGTGACTTATGTATATTTGAGTTTAAATTAGTTTTACGTGTTTTCTTAGCCATTTTATCCTTTTGCTATTTTATGTGTGTATGTCTTTTATTTTGCTTTGTCTGCCTGTCATGTGAGGGGTCACATGACATGGAACTTTGTATAAAAGGAAGGAGCAGGAGCACATGGTTAGCTGACGCTATAGCTAAAACAAGCGGTTGCTGGGTTGTGGAGTTTGTGTATTTGGGCTTACCTGTCCAGTTACGTTTTATGGACTTTGGATATCACTTTCTTGGATTTTATATACACAGTGGAAACTTTGCACATTTGGACTTTTAACACGCTTGGACTTTTATATTGTTTTAGATTTGTTTTTTGTATTTCCTTCTTTTAACAGTCTTGAGTTTTTAAATAATTGTAACTCAACCTTTAAGGCTGGCCGTTACAACTTTATTTTAACATTGACGAATGTTTACAGAAAATAACTAACCAATCAAATGCTGTAGGGAAAACCACAATGAACTATATATTAAAAACATATAATCTCTGCTTAGTTACTTGTCAATGACTGCCAGTAAATTACTGTGGAAAAAAATCACAGTAGTTACCTGGCAGCCATTGACAATAATAATTTACTGTAGAAAAGAAATCACAGTAGTTAACTGGCAGCCATTGACAAGTAACTTACTGTGGAAAAGAAATCACAGTATTTAACTGGCAGCCATTGACAAGTAACTTACTGTACGGAAAAATCACAGTAGTTAACTGGCAGCAATTGACAAGTAACTTACTGTACGGAAAAATCACAGTAGTTAACTGGCAGCAATTGACAAGTAACTTACTGTACGGAAAAATCACAGTAGTTAACTGGCAGCCATTGACAAGTAACTTACAGTATGGCAAAATCACAGTATTTAACTGGCAGCAATTGACAAGTAACTTACTATAGAAAAAAAACACAGTAGTTAACTGGCAGCAATTGACAAGTAACTTACTGTGCTTTTTCTAAAGTAAGTTACTTGTCAATTGCTGCCAGTTAATTACTGTGAATTTCACAATATGTTTTTTTACAGTGTGGGCAAAGTGTGGGTTTACTGTGGGCACATTGAGCAAAGTGTGGGCACATTGGGCAAAGTGTGGGCTTACTGTGGGCACATTGGGCAAAGTGTGGGCTAACTGTGGGCACATTGGGCAAGGTGTGGGATAACTGTGGGCAAATTGTGGGCCTAACTGTGGGCACATTGGGCAAAGTGTGGGCTAACTGTGGGCACATTGAGCAAAGTGTGGGCTGTGGCAAAGTGTGGGCTAACTGTGGGTACACTGGGCAAAGTGTGGGCTTACTGTGGACAAATTGTGGATTTAATGTGGACACACTGGGCAAAGTTTGGGCTAACTGTGGGCAACGTGTGGGCAATAAATACAGTAGGCACCCTGGCTGTAAATACACGGAAGTAAAATATAGAAAATTATGTGCAAAACATGTGGATTGAATACTGAATTTCTTTTATTTTACAAAATCACATAAAACCACTTATTACTAAACAAAAGAAACAGAACAATGTGAATCTCCTCATGGGCACCAGTTGATATTATCTTCTGGTCCTTCTGATTCCTCCCCCATCCTGCTCTCTGTCACTGCAGATGTGGTGTCCTGGTTGCTTTTTTGTCACAGCATCTAAGTGAAAACATAAAAAACAATATAAACATCAACATTAAAACAAGTTTTTTTTTTTTTACAAAAAGTCAATCATGATTAGTCCAAGTAGGAAACTAATTATAAAAGGGGTTTTCTACATTTTAACATTGTTTTTAGCCCCAATTATTAAAATACTTCAATTGCTTGATTTGAGACCTAGTTATTATGTGCTTAACCTTTTAAGTGTCACCCCACCCTATTGAGTTAAATCTACACTCTTGAAGCTTTCAAACAATATACAGTTTGTCATGATTAGATAAGAATTCATATGCAAACATTGAAGTAAGTGTAGGTGTCCTGCTGGTGGGACAGTGACATTTAGCAGAAAATAAATGTTTTGAGGCACACTCTCTTCATAAATGAATCAATTACTCTCCCTACATAGTTTATTTTATAAAACACTGTTGAAATGTCTATCTGGAGGCTTAGACCTTTCCAACGATATATAGTTTTTAGTGATAGATTAAAATTTACATCAACAATATTAATGCAAACTTAGGTGTCCCGTATTCGGGACGGCGGCGCTTAACAGTTTAAAGTCTAAGCTATATATATATATTTATATATATATATATATATATATATATATATAAGAAATCGTTCAGTGCAAGATAACATTGGTGTAGTAGCATATATAAGTAAATGTATACTTGTAAATGTAAGCAAAGGGACTTACATTTGCTCCCGCCCGGATTTATGCCTAAAGAATCCGTACAGCTGATCTGTCTTTTATAAGTCTGATAAAACTAAAAGGTCTTTATATATTTGAAGGATGCAATACTACTCTATAGGTATATAAGATTAAAGGAGAAGTCCATTCTTAAAATGGGGCCCATTGCATTTTCATTAGGAAAAATTACTATGGTCAAGTCAATGGGGACCATTTTTGAGTTAACTACTCCTTTAACATTAGCTGAAACAGTGTGTGGTGTTTTATGTGAGCTTTAAGGTGGCAATAATAAGATAAGTGCTAAGATACTATATTTTATACAATGTATACTGCACTAGTTTTTCTTACCAAGTATTTCAAGTAGGTTTTATTGCTTTAACTGGATCCAAATGGATGATCTTATAATTGTCTTTGTTTAAGGGTACATATTTAGGATTTTATTGCAGAAAGCTGATGGATATTAACCAGCGAGTCACTATTTGATTTAGGTGAATGAGCTGTGTTCTGACCTTGAGCACAATAAAATATAAAATGATGCCAGAAAAACATTTTTTTATTAAAACTATATGCACCTTCTAATACATGATATGGGACTGAGGTGTACATCAAGTCAAAGTGAGCTCTGACTATTTAGTTGTAGTTAATATTTTGTAGTTATATTTTTTATTTATCCATTGTATTGAGGAGAGCGTTTTGAGCACTTATTCTGACCCATTTATTTTGGGTGCAAATACAAACAAAGTAATACTTACTCTTCAGCCAATGGAAAAGATCAAACACAACAAGAAAATTAGCTGAAAGAAAAGTGAACATAAAAGTACAATAGTTATTAATGCAGAATTGATGGCTTCTGTTTAAATTCTTCTACTGTAAACTGTGTTCCCGTACTGTAAGTTACGTTATAACCTTATTATTTACGCGTAAAAACCCTACATTTAAATAACCTGCGTAATAATTAACTAAACAATGTAAAATACATTTAAGAACGAGGATAACACATTTTATAGAAACTAAAGACAAATAAAAGATCTGCTCTACATTAGCTCATAGCTACATCACGAGGTCAGTCAAACAAACAACTTAAATCAACAGTAAACATTAAAGTTCATAATATTTTAGTCATATCAAATTACTAACAACAAAATGAACATTACTGTGAACTTATTTTAATGAAGTAACCAGGATTTAATAAAAACTTACCTCAGAATTTATCACAGAAACGAAAACTGTCGTCTGAGGTAAACATCGGTTAAATTCAGTTTTTGAACTCACGAGGAGCCCACAGTGGGTTGGCCCACAAAAAAACCCTCATGGGGCCCAAAAGGGCAAAGTCATACGGGGCCCGCATGGGGTGGCCCATATGGGGCCTGTGTGGGTTTACTATGGGCAAGCCCACAGTGGGCTTGCCCCTAGTAAACCCATGTAGGGCCCCCAAAGGGCAAACTACTGTGGGCCCCACATGGGCTAACCCGCATGGGGCCCATTTGGGGTTTGGTGTGGGTTTGCCCTGCCCACAGTGTCCCACAGCATACCCACAGTGGGCCCGCATGGGCATGTTTGCTGGGGAAGTAAATGCAATGAGATGTAGTAAATGTAATACAAATCAAATATCATCTGCAATATTATATAGCCTAAATTACATTATAACAATTTTAAAATTAAGTATTTGTATAGCTGGCCTATAGTAATATCACTATAGTGTCATGAATGGGGGACAGAACCCATATGCAGACAGCTGATAAGCACAAAAGGACTTTATTTATAACAGAAAAGAAAACCAAAACCCAAGAGGGGGTAAAACAAGGCAAAAGCAATGACAATAAACAGACTAGACAGGATTGACACTAAACTTGACAGGGACTTAACTTTTCAACAATAAACTTTGACAATAAACTTGACTACAGAGTATTCACATGTAAGGCACAAAACGAACCAGCACAAGACAGCAAACACAGGGGCATTAAACAAGGAAGAAAATCAAGAGTGGAACAGGTGACATGAATTGAACAACAACAGGATGATTAACAATAGGTGTGTTCGCCATCGACTGTGGCTGGATGTAACCGATCGGCGAGATTAGCCGCCTACAAGCGTGGATGAGCTGAAAACAGAGACGTGAAGTCGGACACGCCATGGTTCCCGTAGTTTGCTGCATTTACGTCAGGCATGGCTGATCACGTGCCATTTGCTTGCTTTATCGCAGTAAACATGATTTGTAAGATGTAAACAACATAAAAAGTGAATGATACGTTTTGAATGTCCGTGTATAAGCATGAGTGGAACTGAAGAGGCTTATAGCATCTGTTTTTACAAGAATAAAGTTCAACATAAGCATATATTATTTAAATACCAATGTAGTGGGGTCTACGTTTTTTATCCATTTTATTTTGATGAAGATGACACAATATAACATCCCGACTACATGAAAATAGCCTTAACTGTTATAAAAACACAGATTTGTGAGCGTTCGTGGAACTGAGGGCGTGAAAATAAACACGAAATACACGTGATTGTTTTCATGCGGGGAATCCGACCAGTCGTGAAACAGCTGTGTTGTCATTACAGCCCGTGCAGCTCCTCTTCGCGAACTGCGCTGGCTAACTCAGGCGGCTGATCTCGAATCGCTCTCGCTGTACTTAAATACCATATGACACAGTCACGTGCCTGCAGCGGAATGCACTAGGTGTGTTCGACTTCATGCGGCGCTGCGCAGACCGATCTGCGGCTGACTTGAAGCAGTGCATTCCGGTTAGTAATTTTGTCCCACTTCAGCTGGCGCTGCAGGCACGTGACTGTGTCATATGGTTTTTAAGTAACGCAAGAGCGTTTTGAGAGTAGCCGGCTAGCTCAGCCGGTGCAGCTTCTCCAGAGCGGCTGCACGGAGTTGTGATGACGACACAGCTTTACGTGATTGGTCGCCTCACTGATGAAAACGATCACGTGCGTTTCAAGTTTAATCCAGCCTTTAGTTCCACTAATAAACATTATAAATTCATGTTTTAAAACAGGAAAAAACACGTTAATATGCATAAATATGTTATATTGTGTCGTGTAATAAAATAAAAATGAAAATAACAAACTTTAAAAATATAGGCTTGCTTCCCGGTTATTTTCGGGTATAAAGTACAAGCAGCAATTAAAATAGTCGATATTAAATGTTTTTGGTTGCAACTTTGTATTAAAAGATTTGTTTTTATTAAATTCAGAATCTAATTCACTTCATTCGCGACCAGGAAACATGGAGCACACGTCACTACGGCAAGTAGCAGGTGTCCGGCTTGACGGCTCCGTCTTCAGTTCCTCCCTCAACTGCAAGCGGCAAACCTCGCCGATCGGTCTGCGCAGCGCCAGATGATCTCGAACACACCTACTGCTTCAAGTCAGCCGCCGATCGGTCTGCGCAGCGCCACATGAAGTCGAACACACCTAATGAGACGAGGGAGCTGGGTCATAGACGAGACAGGGAAAGCACATGGCCTGATAAACAAAGTCATGTGCCTTCACACAAAACATGGGACTGCCATGCCTAATATATCAAAACTGTGACCGGAAGACAGGACCATGACATACAGAGCGTTGTATGGAAGACACTGTTATCCTGCAGATAACATCCATGCTGTCTGGCATCACAGAGAAAACAAGACATTGAAGAATGCCAAGGCCATCAGTGGCAAAGGCTGTATAGGTAAATGATATAGGGACACTGTCCATCCATACGGGTTGCCCAACTGATTTTGTTTAGACCTCTTGTATTAATATTATTCATTTTATATTTTTAAAAAGTCAATTATGATGAAAATTCTCTTTTTACAGATCCATTCGGATTATATCCTCCAGGTTCAAGAACAGTTTTTCCACCTCATCCATCACACTTCTGAACACTACTACATAGTGATGTTATCAGTGACACCGAAGCTCAGAGGCTTGTGTCAAAAAAATTAACTGATTTTCCTTGAAGCTTTGTATCGAAACTTCATTCGTTCTGGCAAAATCATGTGACCAATGACGTCCGAAGCTCCGTTTCACACACACACATGACTGCTTCGTTATCTGAGGCCCTGTCCCAAATGACACACTCCGAACTTGTGGTCAGAGTCCACACTTTGATGACATCATGTAGTGCAGACTTTAGGGACCCTTGATGCGAGTCCACGTGGTTGCACCAGAGTCGTATTTTGTGACAGACTCGAGCGTCAAGCCGGAAATAGGAAGAGAAGTTGCCCATCAGTATGAACTCCTCCCTTGTGTCGTCTGATTGGTCTGATTGCTCTTTCGCAAGGACTTCTGGGTTGGTAAAGTGTGCATAGCCTGCTGCAGTGCGGGCTTCGGCAAAGACCGCATCAAGGGGGCAAAGGAGGTGCTGATAAGCACACTTCCAGGCGTAAAAATGACAGATTGGAAACCCTACCGCAGGGGTTTTCAAAGTCCGGATACCGGTCCGGATCCGGACCCGAAGGGAATTTGATCCGGACCTGCGTCCACTTCATATTGTAACTGCATTAATTTCTATGTGATTGATTAAATGTGTGCATTTGCTACTTTAAAAATGCACATTAAACTTGTAAACCAACCTTTTTTTTCTTTTAGATTTAAGAGTATTCCTGGTCCAAAAATAAAACGAGTTATTTAAAAATTTCCTATGTGACGCTGTAGCCATCACACCCACATATTATGCACAGCTGTTTCATGTACTACGGCTTTTGATCAGTAACTCCTTACATGATTTTGAATAAGCAACACTCGTCAAACATAATCACTATACATATTCTTTATTATCATGAAAATACCTAAAAAGGTTTGAAGAACTGAACAGCAATATAAATATATCCTTAATCCATTTCCTGCAGCCGTGTGTCATAGCTCCGTGTGTGGTTCTTCGTTTGCAGCGCATATTGAGTTTTTGCACGAGAGCGCCCTCTGGCTTTTGGATGTAGCGGCATTTCACCATAATTCATTGAGAAGCATAGCAAGCATCATCGGCCAATTTATATGTGCACCCCTAGGTCAGTGTCTCCATCTACCAACCACACCTTTTTGCCACGGTTTATGCCATTTCTCTAATTAGTTTGCTCTGTATTTTGCACCTGGTTACTTTTGGGATACTTCTTGTGTTCCATGTTTATTTATTTTTTGCTTTAAATGCAAAATACACTTATGTTCCAAACTATTTGTGTTGATTTGAATTATTTACATAAAGTTATTATCATGCTTGACAATTTTTGTAATAACCAGTTTTTCCGGACCTATGAAAATGATGAGAATTCAGATTTGGACCTATGAATGTAAACTTTGAAAACCCCTGCCCTACGGACTCATAGACTAAGTCCACATGAAGTGCGCCATTTGGGACAGGGCCTGATTCAAAGGTTTAAAATTGTGCAACGCACGCTGTGCCCTTGTGGGTTGTATTGGAGTATAAATAAAACTCAAACCACATAAGTTATGCATTAATCAATACAAATTAATTCCTCCAAGCTTATAGCAACATTAATTTCCATCCCACTATATATGCATTTCTTTAAGCAATATCACTCTCATTTTCATATGTCATTTACATTTTTTTCATTTACACTTAAGCATCACTCATTCAAGAACGCTTACAATGTCCATTTCACTAACTCACACTTACAAATAAGACGGTGTGTCTATATAGTCATGCTGAACAGATGAACACCTGATTGCTGACTGCTGATTGTTAATAAAACATAATTAAACACAAAGCATCCATAAGCCGTGCCCATCTAGCCTACAGTACATTAGTTTGCAAGGCAAACTTATAATTGTGTGAAAGTGTGTCTGCACTTATGTACCTTCAACATTCATGAGTTAGATTTTTCCAAAACCAGTAAAAATGTCCACATTCACCATACAAAAAGTTTTTTATTACATTTTTGTTTGGAGTTACCATGCATATGCAATGGAACATGCTTTGGTCATGTATTTAATATATTAACTCATTTATTTATTAATCTATCCTTAATTTGTCAATCCATTAATTCTTGCTTCTAAAATTAATACGTTGTTTGGTTGTGGAACATTCTATGATACAGCGCTTTCACCAACAGAGGTCCTCAAAGAGCTCTGATTTGAAAAGCTTTAAGTAATGGACCTTTCTCCGATACAATTGGGTTGAAAGCTTTATTGCTTTAAGACAGCTTCACTACACCATTAGATTACTATATATCAGACAAAACTGACATTAATTTAACATGACAACTCACTTTGATAAGACCAGACTACAGGAAGAAACAAATCAGCCCAAGACAGCAAACTCAAGGGCATTAAATGGGGAGCAAATCAAGAGGGCAACAGGTGATAAAGATGAAACAATAACAAGGTCAGTAACAAGGAAACGAGGGGCGGGGTCTGGAGACGAGACAATGAAGCACACAGCATAAACAAAGGCCACGTGCTACCACACAAAACATGGGCCTGTCCACTCTCTAAACTTGCATATATGTACTTACAGTGTTACTACCTCATTATTGCACACGGTCTTGACCCCGCCCCCTTGTTTCCTTGTTAATTATTCATTATTAGTTTATGCCCTACACCTCCCTGCTGAAAAAAACAGCATCAAACCAGCATGGACCAGCATGGTAATTATGCTGGTCTATGCTGGTTTAGCTGGTGGTCACAGCATACCAGCACCAAAACACAACATATGCTGGTATGACCAGCATGGGATGCTGGTGCTAATGCTGGTTTAGCTGGTGCTAATGCTGGTTTGTTGCTGGTTTAGCTGGTGCTAATGCTGGTGCTGATGCTGGTTTAGCTGGTGTTCACTCAGTGAAAACTCAGTGTTCAAGTTTTAACTCTAAGTTGGTTGAAACTCCTTATTGAAACGGGCCCCTGAGCTTTCTAATACCATTTGTGATGCTTGATTCAACTTCCCCCGTTTACCTGCGCAGAAATCAACAGCGCAACCGAGTTGTAGGTTGCCAGGTTGTGGTGAAAATGAGTTCAAATTTAAATCATGTGTTTATTGTGTGAGTATGATGCGTTTCATATAAGATCTGGCAACTGGACAACCTTGGAATAATATATTTATGTGATTATTCATATAACGATGTAGGGCTGTTTAAATTATGGGAGTTTTCCGGGAGAAATAACAAAACGTATGAGGGACGGGAGATAGGTTTGAAGTACGGGAGAATCCCGGGAAAAACGGGAGTGTTGACTGTTTTAATCTATCATTAGAAATTCTACGACAGAGACCTAATGGTGGATTTTTATAAGGAATAAAACCCTGTGAAAAACTGGTAAACTGTTTTCAAATGAAAAAATAAATGTAATTGATCACATATTAAACATTAAAAGTGTGACTACAATTTGAAGATAACAATAGGGTTAATACCTCCCCCATTTAAACTTCCTGACTCAATGCCTTCCAGTAAAGAGTGGGCTGTGTTTCCTCTAACTAAAACAGTACACTACACATTCTCATAAGGGAAGTCTGTTGTCACATCGTTCACATGTACCAGTAAGAAATATTATCTAAAGGTAACTGAATTTATGTTCTTGTTTAATGTTAATCCGATACTTTTTAAATCAGTAACAAAAATGATTGAAATGGGTAACAACCAGTATAACATGTTGTTATGTTACACATCAGCGAGTTAAGACACATGTCAGGTTGACAAAGATTTTGTTGGTTTGTTTTTGTAATTTAACTGTTTTAAATGATTATTGTTTAAACCAAATCATTAATTCACTTATTTTCTGTGTCCTTTGTCCACAGATATTTTGGCACAGGTTTTAATTAAGGATGTTAAAGGTTGACTGAGGCATTTTTTGTAAAACATGATTTTTAAAGAGCGTTTACCAGGAGTTGCTTGCTTTACTTTCATTTTTATATCTGGGCTTATTTTCACGTGGTCATTTACCTTGGCGGATGATACTGGTCAGTACATTTTCATAGTCTGTTTAATACCTTTTTTCATCATTTTAAAAGCAACACAGGCACATAAGTTATCATTAAATTTATTATTCAGATTTTAACTTTATTGATATATTTAGTATAATAACCCATCAGTTGGATTTGCAGATTATAAATCAGCAGTCTTAAGTAATGTTTTTTTCTTTTTAAATGTAAGGTAACTGTACAGTGAATTTAGATGAAGATTGGGAATGTACTAATGAAACTGAGGTAATGAACATTTTTACAGGATACTTTATGTAATATATTAATGTTTAATAATCATTAAACCCCATCATTTTTTTCTTCCAGAGCTTGCCCTGCGTAGATGTTTTTATTATGAACTCTTTTGGTGTTATGGAGCTTTGCCATCAACTCTTATTCCATAACCCAGAGGAAAACAACCAAAACCTTTTGTCTAGTAAGCTATTTGTCAACTGTTTTTGATCTCAGTCTTTCTTGTCGTTTAAACCTTTATGCGCTTGTTTTTTCTTAATAGCTCTTCGTGATTTCAATGCTGATAAAATGATCTGTATTCTGGACATGAAGAAATCTCTCAGCTGTTATTGGAATATATCCGGTCTCCCTAAAAATGCAGCATACTCAGCAAAGTAAGTTTATGCATTTGTCTTATGTACCTGTGTCTTATGTACTTTGTGTGTTGTTTAGCCCCTAAATGTTATAATTTAACTGGTTCTATATAGGTATTTTTTTTTTTTAATAGTGTGTTTATGCACAAAATGCTGGGTTGTTTTTAACCCATGCTGGGTTGTTGTTAATCAACAGTTGGTCTGAAACAACCCAACATTGGGTAAAGTTTAACCAACTAATATGTACCCTACATGGGTTAAAAACAATGCACCATTTCTAGTATAGGTTAGTCCTTTATGTGGATCAGTCAGTGTGAAAATTAAATCCAGGATTTATACATTCAATAAGGGTCACAGAAATACACTGCAAAAAATGAATGTCTTAGTATTTTTGTCTTGTTTTTTTAAATATCTAAGAATGCTTAAATTAAGATACATTTACTTGGTAAGCAAAGTGACTTAAGATATTAAGTCTTGTTTACTAATAAAAAATAAAGAGGTTAATAAAACAAGGAAATGTATCTGCCAATGGGGTATTACAAATAAATTTGGTTGAAATTGAAACTAGAATTAAGTTTCCCTTTCGATACGGTTCACTTAGCATTGCGTCATTAGCTGATTGAAGCCTATTGATTAACGTCTGTGAAAATCACAGACCAATGGCATTTGCTCACTGTCGATGATGCCCTGCAACAGAAACGATGCTCAATACGATTTCCCACTGACACTATCTGGTAAAAGAGCTAAATACTCCTCTAAAAGAGCTAAGCATATTGAGATAATGTTGACACTTAGGCATTGCAACTTGTGCTGAGCCCCTCTGTCCCCCAAAGATCTTCATGCTGAGTGCGTCACCTGCCTGGGTCCTGCCCATGCCGAGCCGGTGCTCACGGATTCCGGTTGTGCCCACTGGGAGCGTCCTCCTGTCACTGTGCTGTGGGCACTAATCGCCGCTTTCTGCTGTGCTGCCTCCTGTGCTCCACTGCTGTTCCCTCTCATTCTGAGTTAAAAAAGCAGTCTAATGACGAGCTCATGCCAGCCCAGCCCCAGCATGCACTCTCTCAACAACCAGCCCCCCCCCCCATTGTGTGGCAGTGGTACACTGTAAAAAGATTCTGTAGAATTTACAGTATTACTGGCAGCTGGATGCCAGTAACTTATGTAGATTTAAATTTATGTTAATTACCTGCAACAGTTTGTTCAAAGTTAAATGAAAATTAAACATTAGCAAGTCTGTATCTTTACAGAATAAAACTAAAATAACAGCCTCAAGCAAAGCATTCTGGGGAAAAAAAATCTGAAGTAAAACCCAGAAAAAGCTTGATGAGGATTTTTGGTTCCCAGAATGCTTTGCATGAGGCTGTTATTTTATATTTTTATTCTGTAAGACAAAGACTTGTTAATGTTTAATGTTCATTTAATTTTGAACAAACTGTTGTCAGTAAATAACATAAATTAAAATTTACAGTAAGTTACTGGCATCCAGCTGCCAGTAATACTGTAATTTCTACATAATCTTTTTACAGTGTATCGTTTTGTTTGGTGGCTCAGACAAGCTTGTAGTGATGTTTGCCGCATCTGAACAAGAGAATTGGGCTGCTTTGGATGAAGACAACCCAGCAGCAGATGAACCTGGTCATGTCCGACCTCACTCTGACTCAGAGCTCATCTGCCTTCCTCGCCAAAGCCCTCTGGCTTCAGTGGTCCTCTTGAAAAAATCTTGAAATAAAATCTTGAAATAAGTTAACTATTTTCTTAAACACTTAATTGAAGAGAAATTTTCTCACGCCATTGGCATATATTTTAGCTTGTTTTAAGCACACATTCCCTTAAATTATATATTTTTTGTCTTATTTTCTTAGGTCATTTTGTTCATCAAGAAAATACATCTTGATTTAAGACTTTTTAGATATTTTTTACTGAAAACAAGACAAAAATACTAAGTAGGAAAGTAATTTTTTTGCAGTGTAAATTCCTTTTTGACCCAATGCTTCACTGTAAAAAATTAGCTGTAATTATGCAGCTGCTTGCCAGTAACTTACTGTAGAAGATAAAGACCGAAAATTTTTCATGTTCATTTAACTTTGAACAAAGTGTTGCTAGTAAATAACATAAATGTAAAATCTACAGTAAGTTACTGGCAGCTAGTTGCCAGTAATACCCAGTAATACTGTAATTTCTACAGAATTTTTTTACAGTGTTGGTTAAAAACAACCCAGCATTTTTAGAGTGCAATGCTGCAAATCTTATTTCAAGTTATAAAAATCAATCAGACATATTGAAGGCACTATATACTGTATATCCAACCTTGATAATGAGCATATAATGTATTAAATTACTGAGACTAATTATGTTTTTTTATGGTTATTTTTGTCTGAAACATATTTTCTGTTTTTGTTTATCAGTGTAACCATAGATCATTTAAACCAGAATTTAAAGTGTTCTCACGTTGTGGAAAAAGAAGCTCTTGAATGCCATGGCCCTATTGATGTCGAACTAAATGATCTCAAAACAATCGTCGTTAACGTCAGTATTTCTCTCCCAACTCTCCGGTACATTACTGCAACAGTATTTAAATCACTAAGCATAGGTAAGAAATTCTCTTTAAAAATCTTTAAAAATTCAAACTGCTGCTGATGTAATGTACAATATGTCACCCTGTCTCTGAAAACCCAGCAAAAGTCACTGTTTTCGACATAAAATCTTTTATCATGTAAAGAACATTCTGTTAACATGTATCCTTGATATCTTTAATATTGACTAAGTAAGATCATGTCATCATAGTGAAGTTAATGAACTTTGATTCTGATAAGCCTCTATCACACAGTAATTCCGGTAAATTACCATGAGTTTACCAGAATTAATTTACCAGTAAATTCAAAACTGCTGTTCACAAACGCAATGACATTCCTTCTTTTTACCAGTAAGATATCCTTCACACATCAGTATCAAAATACCGGTGAATTCATTGAAAAAGCTGAAGTTACCTGTGGCGCGCGGCGAGCTCAGGGTTGTATTTGTAAACAATCCCAACCCAGTCTCACCCCATTTCGTCAATATTTGATGACACTTGACCATTCGTCATATGTTGACGTGAAGGGTATACCTTTCGCGTCATTTTTTGACGAACTGGGGACTTCAATACTATTACGTCCGTTGCATTCTCTTTCCTATTTTATTACCATTTGCGCGTCGGTTTAGGGTTAGATTTACATAATGACATCCCTACCCAAACCTAACTCTAACCCCAACGCCAGGTGACAACTGTTTCTAACCCCAACGCCAGGTGACAACTGTTTAATTTCGAGTACACTGTTTAATTTGGCGTACACTGTTTAATTTTGCGTAATCTAACCCTAAACCGACGCGCAAATGGTAATAAAATAGGAAAGAGAATGCAACGGACGTAATAGTATTGAAGTCCCCAGTTCGTCAAAAAATGACGCGAAAGGTATACCCTTCACGTCAACATATGACGAATGGTCAAGTGTCGTCAAATATTGACGAAATGGGGTGAGACTGTGTTAACAATCCACGTTTTCATATCCACGGTCTGTATTTTGTTGTTTCACGTCTGTGATAAACGCGGACGGTGGCGAAGCTGGGTCAAACTGAAACTGGGTCTTAAACAACAGTACTGTTTGCACATTAGGATTCATGCTTACTGGTAAATTACTGTTACTCTTTCAACCTCTCTTACTGGTAAATTGCCAGCACTGATTTACCGGAAAGGTTCTGTTCACACATGACCTGTTAACTGCAATTTAAGAGTAAATTACCAGTAAAGACTGCATGTGTGAAAGGGACTATTATCTGATAATTAGATTGAGACTTTAGTCTGGTTTTCACAAGCATTGTCACAAATTACAAAAATGTTTATTGATTGATCACAAATGTAAATAAAATGTACATACTGGAGTCAAATAACAACATATAAAGCTAAACAGCAGAATAAAACGTTACT
Organism: Paramisgurnus dabryanus; assembly: GCF_030506205.2. Classification (NCBI taxonomy): domain Eukaryota; kingdom Metazoa; phylum Chordata; class Actinopteri; order Cypriniformes; family Cobitidae; genus Paramisgurnus; species Paramisgurnus dabryanus. Next base: position 7,383,838 of record NC_133338.1, on the reverse strand, counting down.
CTGTATATATTCTGTATATAAAATATATAATTTTTTCTTCTCTTCAGTAAAACTTCATCCCCCACACAACATATTTTCTACAATTTCAAACAATCTAAAGAACTTAGAAATAAACTGGACTCTTGGAGACTGGACAGTGTCTCAAAATCATAAATGTTATGAATATGAGTTAAAGATCAATGATGAGGTATGAATGTTTAAAAAACATACATTTATATATGTGTATGCCTTTATACGGTGATTTTCACAATTTAATTTAATGTTCATCGCACATGGCAAAGACTTATAATTCACATTTTGTTTAAAGGTAGTTCCTTTGGCAGATGGGGTGTCATCATTTATTAAGCAAGATGTAGACCTTACAAGAAAGTACAGCATTAAAGTTAGAGTGAAGTTGTCTGAGGGCTGCGGTGGTGGTGTCCACTGGAGTGAATGGAGCCCGGTTTATGGTAAGCTACTATATTGTTGTTACATAAACAGTGCCATTAAAAAGTATTTACCACTTTGATGTCTGTCCTGTTTACCTGCATTACAACCTGGAATTTAAATGGATTTTTGTAAGGGGAGGTGTTGTTCCATTTGATTCACATAACATGCCAAGAAAACACATAAAGTACACTTCAAAAATTATTGTGTAATTATTCAGCGTGTCTGAAGAAGCTGTTGTTTAAAACACAATTGAATCTTCCACTGAACTGCTAAGTGAATTTCAGTTTTAACTCAAAGGGGGACAATCTGTATAATTAACTGTAATTCATTATGCAAATCATTGAGGTTTTACCTGATTTAATATCCAAATTAATTATAGCAATTAATACATTCGTCCAGCGAATATATTCACAATTGTGCATCAACTCTAAGAAACGTTATCTCCATTGCCTTACCGAGAATAATTTTTTTTACTGATATACAGTACTTATGAGCCTCTGGCCAGACGCTGCCGGGCATTAAAGGTTGAACAAAGGATGAAAAGGTCCATCTCCAGCGTGGTTCAACCAGTAACGCCATGTTTTTTATACAGAGAAAGAGAAACTAAGAGAGAGTTGGTGATAGTGTTGTTACGATACTGTGATTTCTAACTTTTGATACTATACCTAGAAATTACAGTATTCAATACCATTCATTAAGGCCATTAAATTTTTACTTTATTATTTTATTATAAGACCAATATAATAAGGCAGATTTTTTTACATGACTACAAGGTCGTATCAGTTCCTCAGCTTCTATCTGATGCTATAACAGAAATAGGCCTATCACACTTTAAGAAATATTTTATTTTGTAACTACCTAACTCATGATGATGATAACAATTAAGGACCATTTGTTAAAATGATTAACAGTGAAATATACTTTATTAATGTAATGTTAATTCAACATTTTCTAATAAATTTATTAATTTAAACAAAAAGTTGTATCTTAATATAATCTAACATAAACAGTTGTATAACAGTAAAAAAGTTAAACGATTCCTTAAAAAAATGTATTGTTTGTTAATGTTAGTTAATAAATTAACATTTATATGATAAATAGATTATATTGCAAATGTGAAAATAAACCTCACTGAACGAAATGAGGGGTTAATACATGACATATTTTTTGTGAACTTAAAGCACAACAGTATCTGGGTTAATTTAGTTAAAAGTATTTTCTTGTCAGCTAAAACTCTTTGTCTGAATTTCCTCAGTTTAATTACTGTATTATAATTACAGGGCAAAAATGGGACAACATGCATATCAACAGGTAGTCTGGAATTAATACTTAGTGATGATTATCAAGGTTTTAGCACACTGCTCTGTAGCAACACTTGCATTTTTGGCTTACTTTACTTGTGTCCTTCGGCTTTGGTTGTTGTTTGACTCGCATCCAAAAAGCGCCACACAGCACTACTGCTTGGCTTTCGAAAGTACTGTTTAACCAGAGCGAATGAGATGAGTGAGAGAAGGCAGGGCTCTGTTGGCACTGCGTTCACGTGCAGTTTGTGTGCGTGCGTCGTTTGAGAGAAAAAAAAGAAAGCGAGAATGCGCAGCTGTTCTTGGAATATCGATTCTAGGGACTAGGGTTGTAACGGTATACTGGTATGGCGGTATACCATGATATTAATTTTCGCGATTATCATACCGTAAACATTTGCTTATACACGGTTTTGGGACAAAAATTATAAAGCAGATCTCACCTGCGCTACTGCACACACGCAACTTAATTCGGCTTGACTGCTAGACTCCTCCATTGTTTTATGTACAGCAGAGAAAATGTCAGAGCCAGAGACTACAAATTCTAACCTCTATCCCCCACCAGAAAAAAAAGTTAAAATCTACAGTATGGAAATACTTTGGGTATCCAAAAAAAAAATGCAGGGTTGTTCTTTAAGATGGATATCCAGTTTGCAAGAAATGTGGACGAAGAGTGGCTGCAAAAGGAGACACTAAAGCCCATTTAAGTGATTACAGATCAATTTAAGTTGATTATACTTGATTATAGTTGATATATAATAAAAACTATACTCACTCACTATTTCACTCACTATATGACGATGTGAACAAATGAATATATCCAGAGCAGCTCTGAGATAATTTAATAAGTATTTCATTATTTTATTAAAAAAATAACATTAAAAATAGTAATAAATTAAGAATCAAAGTTTATTTTTTTAAAGTGTTTTTTTTTCCCAAAAAAGTTTGACATGATAAACCATGGGCCCTATTTTAACGATCTAAGCGCATTGTCTAAAGCGCACAGCGCAACGTGTAAATGGGCGTGTCCGAATCCACTTTTGCTAATTTAACGACGGGAAAAATGGTTTGTGCGCCGAGCGCATGGTCGAAAAGGGTTGGTCCTATTGTAATGGGAGTATTTTGGGCGTAACGTGCAGTAAACCAATGAGAGTCTCAGCTCTCATCCCCTTTAAAAGCAAGTTGCGCTGGCGCTATGTCTAATCCCTATTTAGATGACGGACTTTGTAAACTGAAAAACTAAGCGGAGGAAGAAGATCCCCAGTTTAAGATTAATGTTAAATAATTGTGTTGTTTTTCACTATTGAAATTGTTATTTTTTTATTAAAACCTTTAAAACCCGTTTTCTTTTAGTCATGGAAGTAAAAAAGCAGGCTTGTAATTGCTTTAAATGTATGGCTATCCAATATCATCATGAGGTTTGTACTCTAAAAATACTTTATTTGTAACAAACAGGAGATAAAGAATTTACAAACGGCTCTATGCGCGTTTCAGCACTTTGGACAGCGGTTTTTTTAGCAAAGAGTTTTTTTTTAAGCATGACTTAAAAATGTTTCTCATCTCACCATATCCGCAGGTACAGAGTAATCATATAATAAATCCGTGAGGTAGCATTTAAAAAAACATTTAAAAACAGATGCATTTGTTTAAAGCAAAGCATTTATTTACATACCAGGCTGCAGGTGAACCAACTCTTTGCGCCTTCTAACGTCTCATAATCTGTCCTCATTTATTTCCAAGAGATTCAATAATAATCTTTTACATTCAATCCTTTAATGTTTCATATTTAAAAGCATTTTTGTGCTGCTGCGCATTCATGTACTTTGTGATAAGCAAACCCGCGTTGTCCTCCCGTTTATAGGCGCATACTAATGCGCTCTTTAAATAACATAAAACACATTGCCATTGCCATTGACTTTAGACCAGGTTTTTGTTGGTCAATGGCGTAGTCTATTTTAGTTGCCTCAAAATAGCAACGCGCCAACAATGCGCCTGAACACACCTCATTTTCAGACCAGAACGCCCATGGGCGCAAAAGGGTGCACAAATGCATTTGCTATTTAAACAACGCGGCGCTAAACGTGAAAATTAGGGTGGAAACTAGCGAAAGACACTTGCGTCGCGCATTGCGCTGCATTGCGCCGGGTGTAAGATAGAGCCCCATATGTTCAACCCAAACCCCCTATCTGTTTTTTTATTAATTTAAGGGTCATTGTAGCTAATGATTATGATAATAAGTGTTTAATACCGCCAAACCGTGAAACCGCAATAGTTTCTGAGACGATTATCATACCGTGGAAATCTCATACCGTTACAACCCTAGTAGGGACACGAGTATTGGAATCGTTTTAGATTTATATTATTGATATGTATCCAAATTTTTGTTTGTGGTCGAAACTTAACTTCAAGAAGGGGCATGCGCACCTCAACCAATCAGAGTTGAGCATAGGAGATTTGCCTCTGTCCCTTTAACAGCTAATTTGCAACCTTATGACCTCCCTGCATACTTGCAAAATATCAGTCAAGATTATTGTATAAAGAGTATGAATTGTTATATTGTCATACAATATTTATCATTAAAGAAGAAATTAAGAGACAAACAGTTTGGTACCGTATAGACCGTTTCATTGGGCGCACGTGCGGTGACGCGATAAACGTCTTGTCCGAACTTTACTTCTGGTTTCTGTTTGTTTAATGGTCTGACTAGCTGCTGAAACTGAACTCTTAAACAAAAACCTTTTCGAAAATTACAAATGTTTAGGGTTCCTATGTAATCTACGTGTTGTTTATTTTGCTTGTTATATAAATAAACTACTTTAAAAGGGCTTTGTTGTTATTTGTTCTTCGCAGAGTTTACCGGAAGTTACGTGATGACCACGAAAGCCGCATGTTTATGTTGTTACTCCTGAAACCGTCTATATGACAAGTTAAACTAACATTAAGTTGTGATTCATTCAGATGTATGAATAGACACAAACCCTAAAATATACTAGCATATTCACTGGTTACAGGTTATTTAAAAAGATAAAAGGAAGTCAACATATAGCAAACATGCATACAATGTATTTACAGAAAAGCACAGTTTGTGTGTGGTTTTGTCCAAGATGTTTCTCTGGGTAAACAACAGGTCTAAAGTCTCTGTTAGGGATATTTTAGACCCCATCTACTCACTTTTAAGTAAATATCTAGTTGAGGGGCAAATGGGTTATCAAAATGTAAAACTTATCTATTTTAAGTCCGACCATGGTGAGGTGGTGGTTTGCATCGTATTGATGGTTGGAACTGCCATCAAACTAGGCATCTTCTGATGTGCTTGGTCTCTGTCGCTTCATGCTGGGGAAGTATGCCACTTGTTTGTGTGTCATTAGTGTCTCTGGTACTGTGGTGTTTTGTGCATGGTGTGTCGTGGAGATAAATGTGTTGATTTACCAACGCTTGTGAGCGGTGGTAGCTGCTTTAGCGAAGCTATGTAGTAGGCATAACCAGTAATGCAGTGCGATACGGACACTGTAGTGGAATGAGATGGTTACTGTGGATTGAAAGCGATGCAAATCATAAATTTTCACTGGTCAAACTTGAATGTTAGTTTACGTGGGGCGGCAGTGGCCGAGTGGTTAATGTAGGTTGTCTGCAAACTGGAAGGTTTGTGGTTCAATCCCCGGCTCCACTGGACCAAGGTCCTTAAGCAAGACACCTAACATGGCTCTTGCATGGCTGACACCGCCGTCTGTGAGTGAATGGGTAAATGTGAGGCTAATTGCAAAATTGCGTTTTGGATGGCCATAGATACTGATGACGCGTTTACCCCCCTCACTGTTTACGGACGTTTACACACGCTGCTTAAAAGGTGAGCACAAGTGAAGTAAATATCAACATTTCTTCAACAAAGTTGTTAAAAACAGCTTACCATTTATTTCCTGAATTGCCGCCTTCCTTAGCACACCTGTGAAGCCTTATGTGCAAACAGTACTATTGTATAAGATGCAAGTTCATTTTGACGTCGCCTAATGCAATATTGTTTGGCCACAAGCAACTGTGTGACCGTCACCGTTTTCCACAGATGAGTAAACAACTCAATACAGACCGTAAATATGGTCATAAGTCATAACCCGCTATTGTTTTTAAAATACAACACTGAGCTTGCCACACGCCACAGGTAACTTCTGCTTTCTCTCCGAGTTTACTGGTATTTTGATACCGATGTGTGAATGATGTCTTACTGGTAAAAAGACAGAGCGTTGCTGCGTGTGGGAACAACACATTTTTGTATTTACTGGTAAATTCATTCTGGTAAATTCATGGTAATTTACCGAAATTACTGTCTGAAAGAGGCTATTGTCTTTGATGTAGAGCAGCTTTTGCACTGACAGTTGATAGCAGGTGCAGAGTGTGGTCAATCTCCTTAAATGTTCATCTGCTGTCATGCCCTTCATGCATTGTTCAAAGTCTTTGGTGTACATCAACAGTTTGTACACTCCATAACATGACTCTTTAGAAAGAGAGTGTGGCTTTCAGGGTGGGACATGCCCCACACATTTCATCAGGGTTTGGCCACACTGTGAGTTGAGCTAAACAGTGACCGTTGTGGTGAGTCTCTCATTTAATTACCAGAGTGTGAATATTGGTTCGTCTTCGAGGATGGTTTCGTCTGGCGGTAAGTTCTTGTACACGACAGGGCTGTGAGGTTCGTGAGAACCAGGAAGTAGCAGGTTCAGCATTGTGTATTCCATTTAAAGTTTGAAACACAGATGTCCTTGAATGTTGCCGTTGTTGACAGTGATAAATCGGGTGGAAAGCTTTGTGCACTTGACTGCCGAGCGAATGTCTGATGTTTATGTTGTGTGTTAATTGTTGGTGTCTATTAAAGTCCATTAAAATGAGAAAAATCCTGCAATGTTTTCTTTAAAAAACATATTTTCTTCTCGACTGAACAAAGAAAGACATCAACATTTTGGATGAGTAAATTATCTGGATTTTTCTTTTAAGAAAATGGAATATTCCTTTAATAGCTCTTTTGCGATCCAAGTATCTGATATGATCCAGTTACGGCACTGTAATACAATATGCTTGAGTGTATGCACAAGTATTCAAACCAGGGCTTAAAAACGAAAAAAATTATCAATCGTTTCACTCCGAGCAGAATCGATATTTTAACGTTTCCGTTTTTACGTTCCTCATTGAACATTTACGTTCCGAAAACGGTTTACTTAGAAAAAATACCGGTTAATAACGTTATTTTAATTCAGGCTATACTTTAACAAATACATGCATACAGACTAATTTTCACACAAAAATAATAACATAACACATGATATAACTAAACTTCAACATTTCATTAATTGTTAAAACCACAAAAGAAATACCTGCATTCATTTTAAGTATAAACAGCTGAAAAAAACGACCCGTTTTCAACCATGTCTTTTACTGGTTGAAACCGCAGCATACTCTGCTGGATGTTTGTGTTAAATGTGCCTCTGTAAGTTACCTCAGTGATTCCCGGCTACTGTACTTCTCCCCCACATCCTTCAATATTGCAGACAGACTTGTTAAGACTAACGAATAATAACGAAAAGGAATTTCTTGGTGGCAACCCATCTAAAAAGTAATTGACAGTGGTATAAGTCCCCTGGCTTTTTTGACTTACAGTTTGCATCTTCATATTTCCAAGCAAGTTTTAACTTAAACATACATCTGAACATTTGATGGGTAGCTTTGTGGTTGTTTAAGACAAATGCTATCGGGCCGGAGACTCGATGACTGCTGCGCGGGCATTTCACTCACGCTATGTGTCTGTCAAAGTCACTCACGCTTGATGCGTCAAAGTCACATGTTGTACTGTTCAAATCATGATTGGTCACTGATAAGTACAATATTAAAGAAAACGATAAAATAACGTTATTAACCGGTTAATGGTCATTTTAAATAAACGTTTCTGTTCAGAACGATTAAAATTGATTTCGTTTTAGTTTTCGTTTTTGTTCCTGTTAAAATTTCGTTCGTTTCCGGTTTTCGTTTTCGTTCCTTGAACCGGTTCAGAGCCCTGATTCAAACATTAAAAAATGCACATGGGCATACATTGTTTGACCATAAATAAAGTCAGTGTAGGTCGATTAAAATATAATTCATTTATAAACGGATGTATTTTCCTTTTAATGAAAAAAATTCAATGTATTCAGGTTGTACATGCAATGAGAGTGAAGTGACTTGAAATTAGGGATGCACCGAATCCAGATTTTTTAGGTTCGACCGAATCCACCGTTTAAGATTCGGCCGAATCCGAAACCGAATCCCGAATCCTACTCGCATCCTTATTCCATTAACACAGTAAAACACATTAATGAATTATACAACGTCCACAGCATGTATTTTTCATTTTATTTAATTTTAACTGTACATTATGCCAGGATGACAAGTTGGAAAACTGTTTTGACAATTACCATAAGCCTATGCATAATGAAAGCGATGCGTTGCGACACGCTCGTTTTTCCAATAAGCAAGCAGCTCCGCGCTGAAAACAATATTTAACTTTGAGTGAGAAGCTCCGCTCGTCAATGTCAGTTTTCACACGGCCGTCCAATTACAATGGAGGAGGGGCGGGACATTACCACAGCAACCAACCGGCTCACAGCTGAAGCATCACAGCTACCAAGCGCTTGTCTGAAAAACAGCTGGCATTTGGTGTCCTCAAGGCGTTTTCAGCCGTGTTTAAAAGTTTTGGTGTGTCCAGCCCCTAAAGCTCACCGAAAGAAAAAGCTCATCTCCACGTCAGCACCCGATGTGTGTAATCAACGGCCGCGTGACGTCGAGCAGCGTAGCGCAAGCCTAGGATTCGGTTCGGTGGAAAAAAATTCTAGGATTCGGCCGAACCCGAACCCCGTCAAAAAGCCCAGTATTCGGCCGAATCCGAATCCGAATCCTGGATTCGGTGCATCCCTACTTGAAATAATAAGGGAAATTTGAATTTGTGTCCTAAAACCTAGTCAACATTCGTTGAATGCTCCTAAATTGGTCCTTTTAGGTCAATTGAAACATTATACATTTATAAACAGATGCATTTTAGTTTTATTTGATAAATGTAACTTGTCCAGGTTAGTAGTGAATTTATTTGGATCAATAAATTAAATGTGAGCTGAGAGCCCTAACCCCGCCTACTGCATGTGTTTTGGGGAGTTTAAATCGCACCAGGATAGAGCGTGTTTTAGCGAGCACAATTTCCTTGATTTATTTGGAGAAACAAGGTTTGTATCAATGTTTTGTATCTATAATCTATTGGTGTACACGAGAAAATGCAAAGGTATGCAATGTAGGACCATTCACATACATTAACTGTTTTCACTAAAAGTTGTAACAGGTATTTATTTTAAGTCGATAAATACTTGACGCGAGTGTAACGTTGCGTCATAAGTAACATTGTACAGTATATGGGCTGTATATGATATGAATGAAGTTGACTGTCTCCACTGAAAGCATTCGCCACTGCACAAAAACGCTTTCTTTTTTTTAACAGATTGGAAGTTTGAGACTTGGGACCAAGAGGGTTGAATTGCAGACTGAGGTCACTAAACATTTCTCGTCCGTAATATCAAGCCTTTCTTATTGTTCCTGTGCCTCTTTATGTTAAGCCTTATTTTATTATTAATATACTATTCTTTTTTTAATTATTTATTTATTTGAAAAAGGGACAATGTACACATATCAACATTTGTAATAAATGTAAGTGAACCCGAATTAGCCACAGGCTAGTTTTCATCGGCAGTCCCCTTGCCAGATGTTATAAGGCATCCTAAAATAAAAACTGTTATAATACAATAGAATTATTAATACAATAAGCAAAGGATAAAAAGGTTATACTATGTTTAAAATCACAACAAATAAAGTGAACAAGTGATATATACATACATACATGCATATACATATACAAAGCCTACATATATACATTCACATATACATACATATTTAGCAAATGCTATTAGATAATGCACTTAGTGTTAATAGATTTGACCAGCATCAGTGTTGACAAAGTTGATGTTCAATAAACCATTTTTTAACATTAATCTTAAAAGAGTAATAGGATGGCGACTCTCTAATTGAAACACTTTTGAAACACATCTATTATTGTAATTTGATTAAATTGTGTTTTTTTATCATTTTAAATATACTGCTTATATTTAATAAATGTTTATAAATTATATCTTAAAGGACACACTATTAGAATTCACTTTTAATAAAGTTTTAGAAAAACATGTGTCCACAGTGTGTGTAAACGACCATTCTAAAACAGTAAAAAGAAATTTAATGTAAACCACTATGTGGTTCAACGTGGTACTTTTTGTCGCAAAAATGACAATTGTTTCGCTAGACAAGACCCTTATGCCTTGGTTGGGATCGTTTAGAGCCCTTTGAAGCTGCATTGAAACTGCAATTTTAAACTGCATTGAAACTGTAAACTGTCATCTTTTATACAATAAGCATAATATGTAGTTTTATCTTTTTCTGAAGGTAATAAAGGAAGATGAGGATAAACGCAGTGCAAGGAACAGAAAGAGAGTGTTTATGCGTAATTAACAGCTCAGCGCAACTTTACTTGCTTCCAACATATAATATAAATCGTTTGTTGTTTTATGATAAAAATATGATAACATGCATGATCACAAATAGGACAACAGTGTTCGCAGCAGTGTATTAAGCTGAATATCATTCTGACAGTTTTAAACATTGTAAAGGCAGCATGAGACCTGAGCTATGTGTCTTTATTTTTATCCTCACCGTCTGCAAATGCATAAACACACATTTATTAAGCACATTACAGTAGATTATTGACTTTTTATACTGGTTCAAACAGAGAAACAACCTTCCGATCTCTCTGATGAAGCCAATACAGAAGTGGTTTAAACTGCAATTCATTGACGGTCCGCTAGAAGATGGCTCCAAAAGGGTGGACATTCTCATAGACCCCCATGTTAAAATGCCCAACTTTATCCGAAAATTTTTACAGCCTGGTAAAAAAAAGATTTTGGTCTGTGTAGCTAATTTTGTCCTTCATGACTAGGCCTGTCACAATAGCTACTTTTCTTAACTCGATAGTATTGTATTTTTAAGACCATTCAATTTCACTGATTATATATGACAATAATGCAAGTACATCCTTTCTAAGAACACAAATTTGATTTTTAAGAATTAAACATATAAAATAGTAATATGAAATTGGAATCAAAGAAAAAGGATATTCTAAATGCGTCAAGTGAAGTCACGTTAGCTACACCTCAGATCTAAACACTAGATGTTATGGTTATGTTTCAGATTCCACCTAATAAACGACAAGAAGGATTTGGGGGTGGGGATTGGGCGCATTCATGAAAGCACGGAAGGGGGAGGAGTTAGCTACACTCCGTTTGTTTGAAAACAGTTCAAACATCAACAAAAAGTGACATCTCACAGATTCGCTTAGAGCGCCTTTAACTAACATGAACTAACCATGAGCAGTACATTTGTTACTGTATTTGTTAATGTTTGTTAACGTTAATAAAAATACAGCTGTTACATGGTTTGTTCATGTTAGTCCACAGTGCATTAACTAATGTTAACAAGATTTAAATAATGTATTAGTAAATGTTTAAATTAACATTAACAAAGATAAAAAATGCTTTATAAGTGCAGTTCTTTATTAGTTCATGTTAACTAATGTAGTAAACAAATGTTAGCTAATGAACCTTATTATCCAATTATTTGTTAATTATATTAAAATATGTAGATCACTTTTACTATTTATATAAGCTGCTTATACCATTTATGCTAACTGTTTTTATTTATATTCCATTGAACCTTTAAACAGGTATAAGGAGTTTTGTTGTTTTCATGTAGCCTTGACAACTAACCGGCCATGAAATTAATCTTGTTGAACTCACCTCAATGTCTTTTACAATCATTTACCCGCCATGGTTAATGCTGAAATCACTGTTACTTAGCGTGCAAGATTGTCATTATTTTTAACTCTTATAAGACAGGGGTACACTTTCGTGTAGTTTGGCATAAAATGTGTCTTATATTTTCGCTTTTGGGGCACTCTCCCTCTGCTCCTGTTTCTAGATACACTGATTAATTCGGTTTGGGAGAAGAGATAAAAGCCCGCCCACACTGACAATTGATTGGTTGATTTACCGGAACAGGCCAATCAGGATGCTCTCTGTCTTACATGTGCTTAATGAGGCACACTAGCACACACACACAACAACGTCTTCCCCTCCCTTTCTGCTTTTTGCGTGCTACTCTTGCTTGCTCGCTCTAAATTCCGGCAGATTGTAACTAATTTGTGTGCATCAGGGAGCCACTATCAATATACGGGAGACTCCCTGAACTTCCGGGAGACTTGGGATGTCTGTGAGACAGACAGTAGACAGAAATGACAGAGGCAATCAGGATTGGCTAAAATACTAATGGCATTCATTTTTATGCAAACAAACACACATGTAAATACTATGGCAAAATATCTCTTCTCTAAAAACTACTGGTTCATGTCCACTTATCGTGCGATAAGTCAATATAGTAATTATCGCGACAGGCCTATTCATGACAACTGTGGGGGGGTGAATTTTTTTGTAACTCATCCGTTTAAATAATATTAAGCCTTTTTATCCATTTTCGGTTATTCGTGAGTGATGCGCGGTGACATGCTACCAAGATGGTGACAGCAGGGTCCAAAATCTACTGGCTTCAAAAAAGTTCTTTACAAACCTATGGGTGCCGTCACAGACACTACATCCATATTTTTTACAGTTTATGATTAAAAATATAAGGCTTAATACCGCTTCTGACCATACTGACTATCTTGCTGCATGTGAAATTCTCTTGCTGCTGCATGCTGAATTCGAGTTGTTGAAACCCCACCCTTCTATGGAAAAGATGTGTCATTTTAACACACACACACACACACACACACACACACACACACACACACACACACACACACACACACACGCATTTTCGCTCACACCTAAAAAGTTTACCCTACTATAATAAATTATCTGTGGGGTATTTTGAGGTAAACCTTTAAACACTTTGGGGACACCAAAGACTTATTTTACCTTTAGTAAACAGTGCCTTAATATCGCTAGATTAAAATTTACCCAATGATGGGTTGTTTTAACCCAGCTGGTGGGTTATTATACTCCATGGTTCAACCCACAAACCAAAAACAGAATAACCAATCAAGTAATGAAATTAACATGGGTACATGCAGGGGCATATAAGAACGCGTGTGAAAGAATAAAACATCTTGTCTTTTTTCATGCATATTTAATATACAGTTCACAATCGCAAAAAATCATATTTTTAATTATTAAGAAGTTGTCTGTCACCCTTATTAATGCAATACGGGAGTATCAGTATCCTAATACTTTTCTAAATAGAAAGCGTTGGCAGTTGTCGACTATTAGGCCACATCATGTTTCATGAAACAGGCTATGGGTCACTTTGAAAATTTTTCAGTGGTGCGTGATCGTCTTGGAGTGATAGAGATCTTACCTTTAAATAGTAGAACAGGAAAAGGCCGTTGCTGGAAACTTAAAGGAATATTCCATTTTCTTAAAAGAAAAATCCAGATAATTTACTCACCACCATGTCATCCAAAATGTTGATGTCTTTCTTTGTTCAGTCGAGAAGAAATTATGTTTTTTGAGGAAAACATTGCAGGATTTTTCTCATTTTAATGGACTTTAATAGAGCCCAACACTTATTACTTAACTCAACACGTAACAGTTTTTTTCAACGGAGTTTCAAAGGACTATAAACGATCCCAAACGAGGCATAAGGGTCTTATCTAGCAAAATGATTGTCATTTATGACAAGAAAAATAACAAATATACACTTTTAAAGCACAACTTCTCGTTAAAATCCGGTCGTGATGAGCCAACGTGACCCCAGCAATACGTCATGACGTCAAGAGGTCACAGAGGACGAACGCGAAACTCCGCCCCAGTGTTTACAAGTGTTGAGAACGAGGACCGTTCCTACGTTGTTGTATGTCAACTGATACTAATTAATGTCTTTGTGGCAGTTTATTGTTCACAATGGTCCGCAAATGTGCGTTTTATATATGTAACACGTGACCTCCCTACGTCACTACGCATTTACGTTAGGTCGCGCTGGACCGGATTTAGACGAAAAGTTGTGGTTTAAAAGTGTATATTTGTTATTTTTCTTGTCAAAAATGACAATCGTTTTGCTAGATAAGACCCATATGCCTCGTTTGGGATCGTTTATAGTCCTTTGAAACTCCGTTGAAAAAAACTGTTAAGTGTTAAGTATTAAATGTTGGGCTCTATTAAAGTCCATTAAAATGAGAAAAATCCTGCAATGTTTTCCTCAAAAAACATTATTTCTTCTCGACTGAACAAAGAAAGACATCAACATTTTGGATGACTTGGTGGTGAGTAAATTATCTGGATTTTTCTTTTAAGAAAATGGAATATTCCTTTAAGGATCCTGAAGAACACAGCATTGGGAGTTCACATTTGGGATTTGTTTACCAAATTGATTCCAAACCCGCCCAAATTTTTATCCACCCGCCAGTCTGGCAACAATGAGCATAATACAATAATTAAAATACTTTCAACTGATGAGGCATTTGTTTGACTGCGAGGCCTTTCACAACAGATGTTTTTATACTACTTTAATGTCATGTGGTAGTTACAATAAAAAAACTAACATGCATTTAAATACTAATTAAATTTTCCATTTTTTATGCCTACAAACAACAAAATAATATTTTGTATTTTAAATATGTATTATAAATATATGCACAGTATTGTTGTATTGTTTTATCAAAGTTTAAATTACCCTATTTATTTTTCTCTTTATTTATTAAGATACAAACACAAAATACAGGAAATATGCACACAAAAATATTATAAAATATTATAAAAAAAAATGTTTGACCTTTTAAATTGTTTATTATACAAATTCAGAACAAAATTAAATTTTCTGGTAAAAGTCAGTATTTAGTATTGACCCCTTTGGGTACAGCACTGAACACATCTTGAACTCTATTGAGGAAATTAGAATTCATTTCATTCAGGTTTAAGAGAGCTGCCACATTCCTCTTATTGCTCAGTGTAGGAGGAGCTCTTTAGTTTATAAAATGTTTTGGGGCAGGGACCCCTTAGATGAGAGAGACATGGAGCAGGGACCCCCTGATACTAAATTTATAAAACAGAGATATTTACTGTAAGTACTGTAAGCAGTAAGATACGAGAGGCTGTATTTTCATATTAGACACTAACTATTGACCAATCAGAATCAACTGGAAGTGTTTTATTTATAGAAACAAACCATATTGTCACACAGCCATACTATATTAAGACAGTACATTAGCACTATTATGCTGTTGTTTTACATGCATCATTTTCTGTGTGTATTTTTTTTGTAAAAGTACATTTAGTTTAATTATTATCTTGAGGTATTTGCAGTGTAATACATTTTCATTTTACTGTGAGATGGACGATAACACATTTACCTGAACCTGGGCTTTCAGTTTATAAAGAAGACTGATCATGGTGAATGGCACAGAGACTGTCTATTTTGGTAGGGATATAGGTTGTGCTACTTTATAATTCAAAGGTCTGTTGCCTTTCTCGTGGATGCTGCTGCTTCCTGTGTGGACATTTATAATCTTCAGATATTTTATCTTGGTCTGCTTGCTAAACTTGTACTGAACGCACGCCTTCAAGCCTACGCAGCCACGCACATGCGCAAGTTAAAGGGGACAGGTAACGTTTTATACATATGTTTTACGTTGAAAGCAATAGCTTGTGGTTAAACATCATTTGGTGGACCCCCTGCAGTTGTGTCACAGACCCCTGGTTGAAGACCCATGGTCTATAATGTTCGACCATACAAGCACAGTTGAACGCATAGCCTTGCAAAGTACAGTGGCATGCATTCTTCTGATGACCCTGCGTATATGTAAAAAATGGACCATACTTCGACCTTAAGACTTTTGCACAGTACTCTGTTAGAAGACACCCATTTAATTACATTTTACTTCTAAAGTCGCCACCATTTTGAAAGTTTTTGTGACGATATAAGTGACTACAAGTATGTGACCATATGAGTATATGAGTGCTTAAAATACATTGGCTTAAAATACTGTCGTAATTTTTGTAACTCTTACACGGCATGAATAAAACTTTATAATCATTTGACAGATTATGTGAAACTTTGGCCCAATCAGCTTTTATATTATGATTTGACTTTTTAATCAATTGTAGCATTATATAAATCAAATTTTCCTTTTAATTGTAGGTTGTAATGCAACAAAACATGACAACCGGGGGGTGAATACTACAGTATGCAATGCCCTGTGCCATTACATGTGAGAGTCATATTTTGTTGTCTGTTCTTAATTCAGAGGTTGGACCGTCTGAGAACAAGTACAGTGTGAATCCATGGGTAATAACAGTTATAGTGTTGATCCTTCCAATGTTCCTTCTGGCCATCCTGTTGCTGTGCAAGTTTCAAAGGTAAAGTATTCTTATCACTGTATGTTTGTGTGTATCATGGATTGCTATAGACCCTTTAACTGTTTGTACACAGTGATGACGTGGCAGCATATGCGCGCATTTAGGCAACGGAGGTATGGCAAGAATCAGCAGTGAAGCAACACAGACAGAGAAAGTTATTTTAAAATGTTGACTTTATCAACTTTTTCAACACAACTACCAGATCCGTGTACTATACTGTAGTGAAGTGGATAGAAGACGTTAGCAGATGGCCAAAAATAAAGTTGCCATATACATATATTAGTATATAAGTGCAACCAAACGCAACAACCAGACATTTTGATGCTGGGAAACCATTTTAATAAACTTTCTGAGTTGCTAACACATTAGAACCAATAGGGATTAACACCACTTCTGTTGCCAAAATGTGCGCGCAGGCTATTTGATCACGTGAGCTGTAAAGGGGTCTATATAATATTAAATGTATTAACAGCTGGATTTTGGAAGTAAATATTTCGATATTAAATATGTTTCTAACAAATTTACAAACGTAAGCTAAGCATAAAGGTTGGCAATTGATCAAATATGATTGTAACATCTGACTGTTATTAAAACCAATAAACCAAACAGCCAAAAAAGAAAACAGAACAGGCAACATGATCTCATTAAAGCGAAATTTCTATAGTGTTTTTCACATTTGTGGATTGTTACAAACAAGCTAAGAAACTTATATTATGAGAAACTGCAACAGTCTCTGCTGTCTGATTGTACCAACTTCTCTTTATTGGACTAAGCTGCAACTACCCCAACCAGGCTTTCGTTGCATGACTCTTGAGTTCTAACTTTAGAGCTACTATATCTGTGAAGTCATTGAAAAAATTGAGTTTTGATTTAAGTATTGTTAAGGTTAGGGTTAGCAATATGTTGTTATATATAATTTATTATTTAGTCATTTTAAAATAATTTAATATTTATAATAATATAATAAAAAATTATTTGATAAATTTATAAAAAAGTATATTTTAGTAATTATATAATTACTACTGAAGTGTTTTATAGGGAAATAGGTTAAACTCATGTTTAACAAATTAAACACATGAATCTGTGTGTGACATTTTCACCAACAAATTATGATTCACCAAAAATGTACATTTTATTCTAAAAGTGCAAAAGAATAATGCGAGAAAAACGTATACATGCACATACATGATAATCAGGTGTGCTATAATCACATACTATAATTTTAACATATATTTGAAGAGCTCAGAAGCAAAAGTCGCTAAACCCTACCTCCGTCAAAAATGAGATAATGATTTTAACCGAATGGTCTCGGCACATATTATATATTTATCAAATACTTTCGCCTAAAATCTATTTAATCGCAATTCAGAAATACTGGTTTGTTGACAGAATCCATTAAACGCCACGCCACTTTTTCATCAAATTCCTCTAAGTGCGAATGTGTCAGCCACATGCTTCACAGCGCTTCCAATGTGTGCTTCAGTTTCTTTATTTTTATCTTTTGAATTCTGACTTTCATAATTTGCAATGTTTCTAATAGCATCTATAGTGATCTTGCAACTGTTTGGTATGTTTTTTTCTAAAGAAGTGTATAGTTTTTAAAAGTGTAGGTTTTTGCCAGAAAGCTTGCATCTACTTATAGGGTTTTGCAGCGAAAGACAAATTTGATAAATACCAATGAAATGACTACAGTGACATTTGTGAAAACAAGGCATTGCAATAATAACCTTTTCATTGCCATTAAAGTAAAATAACTAACCATAAGCAGCCTGGTCTCACTGTTAATACATTGTATTAGTACGTAACTAAAAAAAGTTTAGACGGTTTCATCGGACGCATGTGCGGTGAAGCGATACACGTGTGGTCCGAACTTTACTTCCAGTTTCAGTTTTTTTAATGGTCTGACTAGTTGCTAAACTGAACTCTTGAACAAATACCTCGTCGAAAATAACAAAGGTTTTTGTTTCCTAGGCAATCTACGTATTGTTTATTTTGCTTGTTATATCAATAAACTACGTTTAAAGTACTTTGTTGTTATTTATTCTTAGCGGAGTTTACCGGAAGTTACCGAAAGCCGATTGTTTATGTTGTTACTGCTGAAACCGTCTATACAAAGTACAGAGAAGTATTAAGTTATTAATCCACGAAAACATTAATCCAGCTTCTTTCTCTTTGAATCTGTTCCTTGCAATCGGATGAATTTTTTAAATGTGATTTACAGCGAATGATAAAAATGCTCATTTACAAAAACATGTCAGTCGCACTTAAAGGTTGTTGAATCTGAACTTGTGTACTTGCTACCCCTTTTGACACACTTTTGAAAAACAAAACCTTTCTGGTTTCATCTCCAACAGCAAAGCCTGTCAGAGCAAAAGAGAAAAAAAGAACTTCACTGATACTGAATACTGATTAATGTCCTTGTTTGTTATTTTGCTGCAGTGGCATTCTTTTCTATTAGTTTCTCTGTGTTGTGAAAAGCTCTTATATGGAGTTGTTTTGGGCATGTTTTATGAAAATTACTAACTTTGGGTATGCTCATGCATAATCATTTATGTACTCATTTATATTTCTCTGAATTTATCAACATTAGAACATTGTAAACCCGAACAGTACAATGTACTCTTTTAAACTTAAAAGTTTTATGTATGTTTAACAATTTCAGTGCTTTGAGTTCCACAAACAAAAACTGAAATAAGCCAAAGAACTTTGCTAACTCAAAAATGTTATTTATAACTTCCAAACGGAGTCATTTCAATACAACAACCTCATTTTAACAAACACTGCAAATAATTACAAACTTTTGGTGGTTATGATGAGGTTTATGACATCCAATCTGCCATTTAAGCTAAGAAAGAGTCTGGCACTGAAAATTTATTTAAGTTAAACTTTGAATCAACAGAATTGGTTAAGGAGGATTACAGTTCCTAGAATGCTTTTCATGAGCCTGTATTCAAGAGCATACGGTTACCATTGTTCAAGTGTAGTGCCTGTTAGGGCGTAGGTCAGGTAGCATTTATCATATAAACAATAACTGTGTGAAAGTCCTGAGCTCAGTTTCTTCACACTTACACATGAGTCACATTGTCTGCTTCTGTGACTTGTGAACAAAAATAAATGGTACACACGTTAAAGGTTCTGTTCTTTCCGTGTTTTTGAAGCTTTGATTGTGTTTACACTGCACAATATAACATGTGTTCATGTTTCACGTGTAAAAAATTCGGTATTTTTCACACAATTTACTTATCTGTATAGCGCTGTTTTCACTCTCCTCAAAACAGGCTGATGTCTTCCTTTTTCTTTGAAGTTCCTCTTTTAGAAATACGTATCGAGTTCTGATTGTGTAGTTTGTTTAGTGTGTTGTGATTCGATAGCATTTTACTTTAATATTGGTTTATACTGTTTTTTTTCTGATTAAATTTTTTATATTTTCTAAATTTTAAAACATTGTCGCCATGGCATTAGGGTTAGATTTGGGTTTTGGTAAGGATGTCATTTTATGTAAATCTGACCCTAAACCGAAGCACAAATAGTAAGAAAATAGGACAAAAGAGTCGAGTAACCAATACGCGACAATGACACATAAACAGAAATTCGTGATACGATCACGAAAAAAACGGAAATTCGTGATAGTCTCACGAAAAAGAATAAAAAAAAATTATATATAGGTACGTAATTTTGTGTGACTGGGCTGTCCAAACCTGCAGATCGCTGGATGCTTTGAAAGGCGAATTCTGTTAAAGAAAATATATCGCCTGGCAGTGAACTTTGAGCTTTATAATTTTACAGGTATTATTTATGCTATTATAGCAACATTACACACTAACTAGGGTTTAAAAAATGGGATCAGAAAGAATGTGACCTGTAAAACTACTAGGGGTGTGACGAGACACTTAATCCTTGAGACGAGACGAAACATGAGATTGGGTTCACGAGAACGAGACGAGACGATATTTTTACACTTTTTAAGAAACCCTCAATAATAAAATAAATGAATAAAAAACTGAAATCACATTATTTTTAAATGTTTTAACCAATCAAGGACTGGCCCTAACAATTATTTTGTCGCACGAGATCTCGTCACACCCCTAAAACTACTGTTTTAAGTGTACTTTAATATTAAATCCAATGAAATATAAACTTTGAGTTGGGATTAATTGTAATTTATAAATATTGAGGTCTATGCTGTGTTATGGTGTGTTCAGTCCAGATGCAAATTAAACTAATAAGTTGTGCTACAGTATACGCTTGAACTTTTTCGGGTACTTTTATTTAGTATGAGATTAATCTAGATTAATATATGCCCGGCACTAATATATCTCAAATTGAGAAAAGAGCTTTTTTTTACAATTTACCAGATTGTCCGACCACCGTACTTACTTTCTTCCAAGCAAGATTCTTTTTTTCTTGTTTCTATAAAAGTACGAAGATTTGTCCTACTGCTCCAGGTGTCCCGTACAGCGACCATTGTCCTCCATTGTTTTGTATTTCTGCCTCTGCCTTTACGTTATAATTACAACATTACTAGAGCAAGCTCCTGATTGGTTAATGCAGAGCAAATATCCGCCAACGTTTACATTTTTCAACTCGCACTAATCATGTGTTTCGTGCTTCAAACGCCAGAAATGCTCAATTCATGCTACGTCAATCGCACAAAACATGCAGCAGGATGTCTATCGTGTTTTTGTGTGATTTACATGTTAAGTCAATGCAAAGCCGCGATAGACATCCTGCTGCGCCATTGGCGCAAATGAGTCGGCATGAATTATGCGATTCGCACAAATAGAGCATTTCCGGCGTTTGACACGAGCTGAAAAAACATTCACGCCGTATTAACTAATCAGGAGTTAGTACTGATGTATTACGACGTAACAACAATGGAGGAAAAAATCATTGCCACTGTATGTGGACACCCGGAGCTGTAAGACACATCTTCGTACATTTATAGAAATAGGAATTAAAAGGATCTTGATTGCAAGAAAGTGAGTGACTCAATTTGAGCTATATATAAACATATTGAGACTACAAGCTAGACGAATCTGGCAAACTGAGCTTATTTTATTCGCAAATGACTATAGGTACATCATTTTGTGAGTAGATTACAGAGAGACTACAGCTCTCTACTTTCTGCTTTAATGACTTCACTAGAACAGTTTTTTGACTAAACTCCTCCCACAGGAATACGTCAGTCACCAGCTAAGCTAACAGCAAGCTAAACTGTTATCGAATCACAATAAACTAAACAAACTACACATTCAGAACTCGATACGTATTTCTGAAAAAGGAACTTCACAGAACAAGGAAGACATCAGCCTGTTTCGATGACAGTGAAAACAGCGGTATACAGATACATAAATTGTGTGAAAAATACAACATTTTTTACACATGAAACATGAACAAATCAAAGTTTCAAAAACACGGAAAGAACAGAACCGTTAACTAAGTCGTGTGTACCATTTATTTTTGTTCACAAGTCACAGACTTGTCTTGTTTTGTTCACAAGTCACTTTCACAGTTATTGTTTATATGATAAATGCTACCTGACCTACGCCCTAACAGGCACTACACTTGAACAATGGTAACCGTATGCTCTTGTAATGCAGGCTCATGCAAAGCATTCTAGGAATTGGAAATCCTCCTCAACCAATTCTGTTGATTCAAAGTTAAACAGAAGTAAATTTGCAGTGCCAGACTCTTTCTTAGCTTAATTGGCAGATTGGATGTCATAAACCTCATCACAACTACCAAAAGTTTGTAATTATTTGCAGTGTTTGTTAAAATGAGGTTGTTGTATTGAAATGACATTTTTGAGTTAGCAAAGTTCTTTGGCTTCTTTCACTTTTTGTTTTTGGAACTCAAAGCGGTGAAATCGTTGAACATACATAAAACTTTTAAGTTTAAATGAGTACATTTTACTGTTCGGGTTTACAGTGTTCTAATGTTGATAAATTCAGAGAAATTTAAACGAGTACATAAATGATTATGCATGAGCATACCCAAAGTTAGTAATTTTTATAAAACATGCTCAAAACAACTCCATATAAGAGCTTTCCACAACGCAGAGAAACTTATAGAAAAAAATGCCACTGAAGCAAAAGAACAAACAAGGACATTCACCAATATTCAATATCAGTGAAGTTCTTTTTTTCTCTTTTGCTCTGGGAGGCTTTGCTGTTGGAGATGAAACCAGAAAGGTTTTGTTTTTCAAAAGTGTGTCAAAAGGGGTAAACAGTACACAAGTTCAGATTCAACAACCTCTAATTACGGCACGTTTTTTTTATCAGTCTCTATGTATGTGTGTGTGTATATATATATATATATATATATATATATAATTATATATATATATATATATATATATATATATATATATATATACACATACATAGAGACTGATAAAAATGTATAAATCTATGTATATATATATATATATATATATATATATATATATATATATATATATATATATATATACACATACATAGAGACTGATAAAAATGCTATATATAGCATATATATATATAGACACTACAAGCTAGCTAAAGCTGGCAAATTGAGCGTATTAGCATCTGAATTTCACTTGCAAATAATGTGAATTTCATGCGGTATGATGCCAGTTAACCCGTGATTTATTCGCTTCATTTGTGTCTGGTATGAACGCAAAGTTAGCTCACTGAAGACCAAACATGCTGCTGAATTTTGGATCATCTGCAGATGTTTGATTGCACTTGTTAAAGGTCACAGAAATGCATTTCAGTAGACCAGTCCAGAAACGAAAGGTGCCTGGATGAGAAGTGGTGCAGCATGCTTAGACAGGAAGGGCCTAATCTTCCTGTTTTTAAATGACCTAAAGTTTTGTTTTTAGCAAGTCGAGGAACAGATAGTGTCTAATGTGATTTACTCCGTGTGACAGATTTTCATTTGTATGAATAACAATTCCATACACAGCATGCATTTGCATCCCATCAGTGGTCGGTAAATTCCATCTACATATTACTATTGAGAAAGTCCTGTAAAGTAAGTGATAGTGCGAATCCATCCATTTGTTAAAAGAAAGACCAGCTTATTACTTGCATTAATATTTTTGCAGCAGTAACTTATTTTATATATGATGGCATGAGAAACAAGACAGCGGAGTAGTTCCTGTCACGGTACCGCGATGAGCAGTGTGTTCACTTTTAGCAGTTGTTATCAGGAAATAACAGACCTAAACATTTCCGACTGACCACTGACCAAATTTTGCGACTTGCTGTTTACACATCTCTTTAAAATGTGACCGTGTACTACAAAACCAAAAAGTCATAAGTAGCACAGGTATATTTCAAGCAATAGCCAACAATACATTGTATGAGTCAAAATGTTTGATTTTTTCATAAAATGGATCTTTATGGTTTTGTTGTCCGGGGTCACAAATGATCTTTTGTGATGTTCATCTGGTGAAGCCATAAGCAATATGGATTTTTATCTGTATAACTTATGGCTCCAGATATTTTATTGGTCTGCCTGTCTTATCATAAAAATTCAACATACACCAAAAAACGAATTTGTCATTGGCCAAATGTTCACCATCAGTGTATTAGTGCAATAAGTATTCATTTTGTATATAAAATGTATGCAAAATCTCCAATTGCACTCAACATCCTATTTTAGTTCCACTGTTTAAAATGTTTAAAAACTTTGCATAGCTGTACTGCATATGATCTATTGTTTATAGTGTCTTTTAAATGAACATCAGAGGCAAACAAATGCTGCGGTTTCTGGTGTGAAGACACAAAGTGTGATTCACACTTTTTTATACGTGCAAATCAGCAACACACGCCATACTTGTACTTTTGTTGCATTGCTGATTTCACAAATAATAGTGTAATTGTAAGTGCCAAACAGCTTGACCGTAAAAATACCCACCCCTTCCTGAGAATTGGGTTAAGAGAAAGGGGAAGTGACACTAAACATCACACATGTAACACACGTCTGTTGAGCTAAGCATCTATTATTTGCATCAGTAACTGTTGTTCATTTGTTGTTTAAATATATAGACATAACTTCATCATGTTGTGTTCAGTAGCTCAGTGTAATTTCTGCAGTTTTGTTGTATGTAGCACATTGGTCCTGGAGGAACATTGTTTCATTTCACTATATTGTAGGTAGGCCCTACCAGCTGTACATGGTTGAAATGCCATTAAAAACCTACTTGAGTTGATCTAGAGAAGTGCTAACAAACCTTTTTAACCCCAATACCCCTGACCTCAGCCTTTATAAAAGGCAAAATCAATCAGTGAGATGTGAATGACAGTCGAAAAACTTTGTTCAAAATTGAAGCCTTTATTTCATTGTATTGGTATTTGAAATACTTAAACTTTATGCAACCCCTCTTAAACTGGGGTTCAGTGGGAAGCACTGATGTAGCACAACCCACATGCATCAGATGAAACCGTCGATAGTGAACTGTATGAACAACATTAAAATTTCACAATGTTTTTATTTGATATTAAGACCAATATAAAAAGACACTAAAGTTAAAAAATGTATTGTCTTTTATTGTTTTGGTACATATAGAAATATTTCAACCTTTAGGGTAACTATTAAAAATACACGGCACTATATAAAAATTACATGGCTACTTGCCACATAAGAAAAAAAACTGGACATGAAAATGAATTTGAAACATTTTATTGGCATATTTGTTTTAAATTAACATTTTTATCCTTCCGCGAAACTTTGCACAGATGCATAAAATGATTGTAATACCTTATTAAGATCCTCTGCTTCATACTTGTCTGTCTCCATTTTTTTCTCTTTTAGCCAGTCTTTGAGAAGTTTTAATGCCCATTCTGTATTTTTTTGTGTGTTGGCTTCGTAGCTGTCATGCTCTATTTTGTCAAGTTCAGTCTCAGTAGCTGTCTGTGTCTTGTCGTGGTTGTCCAGTGTTTGTCACAAGATGGCGCCAAACAGTAATCTTTATTGATCTTTATTGGCGCGGAGCGATTTTACTCGTACAAGTAGTGCGTTATTACTTTGGAGCGGTTATTATTTGAAAAGAACGAACCTGCAAATGTCTCAACTGACCAATCAGAATCAAGCATTCCAGAGAGCCGTGTAATAATGTTTAATAGTGGAATTGAAGGTTGGATTAAACTTGAAACGCACGTGATCGTTGTCATCAGTGAGGCGACCAATTACGAAGAGCTGTGTCGTCATTACAACAACGGCTGAGCTAGCAGGCTACTCTCGAAACGGTCTCGTGGTACTTTAAAACCACATGACACAGTCACATGCCTTCAGCGCCAGCTCAAGTTGGACAAAATTACTAACCAGCATGCACTGCTTCAAGTCAGCTGCCGATCGTTCTGCGCCGCATGAAGTCGAACACACCTATAAACTTGCGCAACTAAGTTACACCTCAAGTCACACGCCGACCGGAAGTGATGTATTTCAGTGTGTTCCAATGAAAACTGTTTGCAAAGTAAAAAAATATTAATTCTTTTTTTGTTTCAATTTATCAGTAACACTTGAATACTTTAAAGATTGATTACTGGTAGGTAAATTATTAACTATAAATATATTCATAGATTAAAGGCTCTTGCGATGGAATGAGCTTCTCTCCCATGACACATTTACAATTTAACTACAACTGTATTTAAATATTAAAAATGAAAACATGTAGTGCAATTTTAGTCATTAGGAGAAGACTGGCTATATGTTGTGAATACTTGACATGTAACAATTAATGAAAGTTAAACAGTTATAAAGGTAAAAGTTTGCCATATATATATATTCTGCACAGCTGGTAGCGCCTACAATATAGTGAAATGAAATAATGTTCACCCAGGACCAATGTACTACATATGGGAGGATTATCACCCCTCTAGTCTTTATTTCCCTGCCTCTGATTCATTTTTTTATTTTATCTGTGGGGACAAAAGGTATCCCCCCATGATTAATGGTCATCAAATGGCCATATAGACAGCCTAAAGTAAAAATGTTCTCACGCAATAGTGCAACTAACAGTAAAATCAGGAATGGAGTATTACTGTCAGCACTTCCGCTTCTGCGGCAATAGATGACAGCAGGTCTAGGTTATGTCATGATCCTTTTTTTATTCCATGCCCGGATTTTCCAAATGTCGCCAAATACCAATAGTATATTCCAGCACAAAAACAGCCAAATAATAAATGAAAAGGATCCCAAGCAGCATATAATCGTATTTTACAGGACCGTCACAAAACAAATCCAAGAAATACTACCAATGAGAATCAGACAGCAGAAACTACCATTGTTAGAATCGAGGGGAACGTCTCGGTTACGGATGTAACCCTCGTTCCCTGAAGGAGGGAACGGAGACGTCACGTCGTGACCGACGAATTGGGAACTCGCTTAGAGGGACCAATCTGCTTCGAATACTACTAAAACGCCAATGAACTTGGCATTGAGATATTTGCATAATGCTGGCGCCGCCCCGCCAGGTGCGTATATAAGCAGCAGGTGCAAATAGGGAAATTAGCTTCTTTTTCGCTGAGAAAGCCGGAAAGTGTGACCGGCCGTAACAGCAGGTGGCAGCACCTGTGGCGACGGGACGTGACGTCTCCGTTCCCTCCTTCAGGGAACGAGGGTTACATCCGTAACCGAGACGTTCCCTTTCAGTCGGTCACTACGACGTCACGTCGTGACCGACGAATTGGGAATCCCTACCAAAACGCCACTAGGGGCTGACCTCTTCCAGTGACTGCGTAAAAGCCCTCCGGTTCCACTTAAGGAGGAGGAGATAGGTTTTAAGGCAGAAGGCCGGGCACTAGATGTTCCTTTAACCCCACAGAAGTGCCAGCGACTGGGAAGCGCCCTACCTGAGCGGGATAGGAACGCTGCGGAAGCCACCACCCGTCTTAAGGGCTAATGGTGGGCGAAAGTCAACCGTAGTTGAAAAATAAAGACAGCCGTGGCTGTGTAAGCAAAGCAGTGCTCTGCTAAGGGAAACGTGGGCTGGTAGGATTAACCCCACGGAAAAATACTCACAAAGGAACCCGGTGGGACACAATGTGGAGCCCGAGCCAGACACGTAGGTTCGCGAGGATACAGCTAGTGAAAGGCTGACAGCCAATGCTCCGCAACAAAGGCTGCCAAGGCAGCGGAGGAAGAGCAATTCAAACCATTACGCATTTTTGCTCTGAAGGCCTTCCATACTGACACAGTTATGAAGCATCAGTTGGAGGCTGCAAGCCGACGTGCGAGTCTGCTCTCCGTGCCCTCCCTGGTGAGGAAAGAACACGAGAGGATACAGGCTCGATACGAACACTGTAAAATCTAATGAACGTATTAGGCGTCGCCCAACCAGCAGCTCTACAGATGTCTGTTAGCGAGGAACCACGAGCTAGAGCCCAAGATGAGGCAACGCTCCGTGTGGAGTGCGCTCTCAAATTAAAGGGGCAAGAAATACCCTGAAGATTATAAGCCAGGGTGATAGTATCAACTATCCAATGAGACATCCTCTGCTTAGTGACAGCTTTCCCTTTCTGCTGGCCACCATAACAAACAAAGAGCTGGTCTGAGGTCCTGAGGCTTTGCGTGCGATCCACGTAGAGTCGCAGTGCGCGTACGGGGCACAACAAAGCCATGGTTGGGTCTGCGTCCTCCGGAGGCAGCGCTTGCAAGCTCACCACCTGGTCTCTGAAAGGAGTGGTGGGAACTTTGGGCACGTAGCCTGGTCTGGGCCTCAATGTTACGCTTGAGGCAGCAGGACCAAACTGAAGGCACGAGTCGTCAACAGAGAATGCATGTAAATCCCCTACTCTCTTCACTGAGGCCAATGCTAGCAGGGTCAGAGCTTTCATTGACAAAAGCTTCAGACTCGCAGACTGCAAAGGCTCGAACGGGGGGGCCTGAAGGGCTTTCAGCACCATGGACAGGTCCCAGGGAGGAATAGAAGGAGGGCGCGAGGGGTTTAGCCTACGAGCGCCTCTTAAAAATCTAATAACCAAATCATGCTGGCCAACTGTTCTGCCGTTGATAAGTGAGTGATGAGCAGAAATAGCAGCGATATCAACTTTAATGGTGGAGGGTGACAGCCTACCGTCTAACCTATGTTGAAGATATAAAAGCACAATGTTAATAGGGCATTCTCTGGGGTCCTCGCGTTGCGAGGAGCACCAGGTGACGAAAAGGTTCCATTTAAACGCGTAAGCCCGTCTTGTGGACGGAGCTCGAGCCGCGTCGATTGTGTTAGATACCGCTTGCGGTAAATCACCTAAACCTTGCGCGCGCTCAACGACCACGCATGGAGATCCCACAGGTCGGGGCGCGGGTGCCATAATGTGCCCCCTCCTTGAGAAAGAAGGTCCTTCCTCAGGGGAATCCGCCAGGGAGGGGCTGTCGCGAGGAGCATTAACTCTGGAAACCAATTCTTGCTCGTCCAATATGGGGCGATCAGTAAAAGGCTCTCCTCGTCCTGCCTGACTTTGCACAGTGTCTGCGCGATTAAGCTCACTGGGGGGAATGCGTATTTGCGCATCCCCCGAGGCCAGCTGTGTGCCAATGCGTCCACGCCGAGGCTGCCCTCGGTTAGTGAATAAAACAGGCGACAGTGGGTATCGTCCGGCGACGCAAACAGGTCTATCTGCGCACGACCGAACTTCTTCCAAATTAGCTGGACCGTCTGGGGGTGGAGTCGCCATTCGCCGGGGCGCGCAGCTCGAGAAAGCGCGTCCGCCGCTGTATTGAGCGAGCCCGGAATGTGAATGGCACGAAGGGACCTCAGATGCTTCTGACTCCAAAGGAGGAGATGACGAGCGAGATGCGACAGGTGACGGGAGCGCAAACCGCCTTGACGGTTGATATACGCAACGGTCGCAGTGTTGTCGGTGCGTACTAGTACATCCTTCCCTCGCAGCTCCGTAGCGAAGCGTACAAGTCCCAGATATACTGCCCACAACTCTCGGCAATTGATATGCCAGTGCAACTGGGGTGCTGTCCACACCCCTGAAGCTGTAAGCTCGTCGTACGTGGCACCCCAGCCCGTGTCGGACGCATCTGTATGTACAACAGCATGCCGAGCGATCTGTCTCATGGACACACCGGACCTGAGAAACGCGGGGTCCGACCACGGGGGGAATGTTAGGCGACACGCAGGTGTAATGGTTACACGATGGATGCCGGCGCGCCACGCTCTCCTCGGGACTCGATCGTGAAGCCAACGCTGAAGCGGTCTCATATGGAGCAGCCCGAGCGGTGTCACGGCCGCTGCTGCTGCCATATGCCCCAGGAGCTTTTGAAATTGTTTCAGCGGGACCGCATTCTTCCCTCGAAATGAACCGAGGCAAGTCAGAATTGACTGGACGCGCTCTTCTGTCAAACGCGCCGATAAATCGATCGAGTCCAGTTCCATGCCGAGAAAAGAGATCCTCTGCGTGGGGCAGAGTTTGCTCTTTTCCCAGTTGACCCGAAGACCCAAACGGGCGAGATGCCGAAGCGTTAAATCTCTGTGTTCGCAAAGCGTCCGTCGAGAATGCGCTATTATAAGCCAATCGTCGAGGTAAGCCAGTATGCGAACGCCGCTCTCTCTGAGGGGTTTTAACGCCGCCTCCACTACTTTCGTGAACACACGGGGAGAGAGGGAAAGCCCGAACGGTAAAACTTTGTACTGGTATGCCCGTCCCTCGAATGCAAACCGGAGAAACGGTCTGTGACGAGGGAGAATGGACACATGAAAGTACGCGTCTTTCAGGTCTATAGCCGCAAACCAATCTTGGGGGCGAATTGAATTGAATATTTGCTTCGGTGTTATCATCCTGAAAGACCTCTTCTGCAGAGATTTGTTCAGAACGCGCAAATCCAAGATCGGTCGTAACCCCCCGCCCTTTTTGGGTACTATAAAATACGGGCTGTAGAAGCCCGATCTCATCTCGGTTGGAGGGACCGGCTCGATCGCGTCCTTCGCCAGCAGGACTTCGACCTCTGCACGCAGTACATGTGCATCGGACGCTTTCACCGTGGTGAAACGAATGCCCGAGAATTTGGGTGTGTGCCGGTTGAATTGTATTTCGTAACCGAGGCGGACAGTGCGTAAAACCCAACGAGACGGGCTGGGAAGCTGAAGCCAAGCCCCCAGAGACCGTACGAGGGGAATTAACGGCACTACCGGGGTACCCGCGGGGGGGCGGCGGAGCGGGACAGGTGGTACTGCCGGTACGTCTGCTGAGGCAGCATAAGTATCTACAGTATGTGTGTGTGTGACACTGACCTGAGCCCGCTGAGGGTGACGGTCGTCTGGTCTCCTCAGCGGAGAGCACAGACTCCGATGAGGGTGCTGGTGGTCCCGTCTCCTCAGCGGAGAGCTGGAACTCCTCAGAACACCCGCTGGCGATAGAGGAGAGGGAGGAAGAGCATGTGAATGCCCGCTCACATCTCTCTCGATCCTCTGAAGACCTGGAGAAGGAATAGGAATGCACTCTTTTTGTGGTTTTGTGGGTGCCGGCTGAGAAGCCGGCGGAACAAAAACAAAACGAAACCAAGGATTCTCCATCCGGCCCTCTACCGGTGGAGGGAGCGATGCCGTCACCGTCTCCCGAAGAGTGATCCCATCCGATTCCAGGTCGCCCGTCTCAGGGCCGCTTCGATTTCCGTTTACCACGGGAAGCGGGTGGGGCGGGCGGGGCGGGCTGCCGACGGCTGTTCCCCCTCCGTGGCCTGGAAGATGTTCTAGTGGGGGGGGTGGAGGCAGCCGCCGCAGGGCGCCCTCGGCGAGGAGCAGACGGGGCCGCCGGCGCTGGAGGGCGAGATGCAGGTCGCTTGCGCCGGGGCATGATCTGAGCGATCGCCTCTGTCTGCTTCTGGGCGGCGGAGAACTGCTGGGCAAAAGACTCCACCGACTCACCGAAGAGGCCAGCCTGGGACACTGGAGCGTCCAAGAACTTGTTCTTCTCCGCATCCGACATGTCCGCCAGACATAGCCATAAGTGGCGTTCCTGGACCACCATCGTGGACATGGCACGACCAATTGCCTGCGCTGTCACCTTCGTAGCGCGAAGAGCCAGATCAGTGGCAGCCCGGAGCTCCGAAAGGACAGGCGAGTCGTGTCCTCCCTCGTGCAGATCCCTCAAGGCCTTCGCTTGGTGAACCTGCAGCAGCGCCATAGCGTGCAGGGCTGAAGCCGCCTCTCCACATGCCTGGTGGGCAGCGCCCGTTAAACCGGAGGACTGTCTGCAGGCACGAGAGGGGAGGGTTGGGCGGTCCTTCCAAGAGGGAGCGTTAGCCGGACACAGCTGCATCGCGACCGCGCGCTCCACAGGAGGGATCCCCGTATAACCCTTAGCGGCTCCGCTGGTGAGGGAGGTGAGGGGGGAGGGCTGAAACGGCCGTAATCTCATGGAAAACGGCGACTTCCAGGTTCTAGTCAGCTCCTCATGCACCTCGGGGAAGAAAGGCACCGGTGGAGAGGGTTGTGAAACCCGGGCAGCTCCAAAGAACCAATCATCCAGGCGGGACGGTTCGGGCTGAGGGGGGGGAACCCACTCTAACCCTACGGTCTCCGCCGCTCGAGCGAGCACGGCCACCATCTCTGGATCGAACTCCGGCGTCCCAACCCGACCAGAGGGAGGAAGGGCGTCGGGGTCCACGTCAGGGGGAGGAGGCCCACCCTCGGATGCTGCGGCGTCGGTGGACCCGGAGGGCGGCACGATGGATTCTAGAGACATCGTAGAACACGACGCTGAAGTCTCCATCGGCACATCAACCGGCTGTGGATGAGGAGGCTGAGAGCCTGAGGACGAATCCCCCGCTCGGCTCAGCACAGTGATGCGCAGGTCGTCCTTTGAGAGCTTCACAGCCGCACCGTGGCGGCGTTCAGCACTCGCATGACGAGGGTTGCGTTTTTCCCGGAGGAAAGACAACCGTCTGCGCAAATCCACAAGGGACATGTTCTCGCAGTGAGAACACTTACCCCCAGCGAACGCTGCCTCTGCGTGCTCGATGCCCAAACACGAAAGACAACGCTCGTGACCGTCCTTCGGACCCATGTATTTGCCGCACCCAAGATCGCACGGACGAAAAGCCATCCTGAAAAGGACGCTGATGTCCGGATATACGAGAGAGTGGCTGCCTTTAACAAGGCACAAAGCTCTCTCGTATCACTCTTTTAGGGAAATTCACTCAGATGCTCAGTTGATGATGCGCACAGGGAAAGGCAACGCACACACTAAACTCAAAACAACAAACAGGTGTAGAGCCGTGGAATTAAGCGAAGCGTCCGCTGTGGTACTGCTAGTCCAACCAACTTCAGCAATCGAATCCCACCAGAGTAAAGTAGCTTCTCAGTAGCAGATACTGCCGGCTTTCGAAGCGATAAAAAGCTAATTTCCCTATTTGCACCTGCTGCTTATATACGCACCTGGCGGGGCGGCGCCAGCATTATGCAAATATCTCAATGCCAAGTTCATTGGCGTTTTAGTAGTATTCGAAGCAGATTGGTCCCTCTAAGCGAGTTCCCAATTCGTCGGTCACGACGTGACGTCGTAGTGACCGACTGAAAGGGAACTGTCAGGTTAACACGGGAAAGCAAAAAAGAAATTTGTCATCAAACAGACTATTTTCTTACTTTGACCTCTTGTCTAAGCATGCATATATCCTATTTATTTATATATTCAGAGTACATTGTGCATTTCATTTTTTTTATTAAATTTTATGATTATAAACAAGTGTTTTTGTATGTCTGGCGCAAAGCATAAAGAATGCATTCTAACATGTAAAGTGCAGGTTCTGTAATTGTTTTATTAAGTTACTGTAATGGAGGGCAACTTGTCAGTTAGAGCTGTGCAGTAAAATGAAACCTCAGGAAGTGTTCTAGCGACAGATGTTAGAGCTCATGGCCTTTTGCCTCCTTGCCAGGTTGACTCTTATGCCAGATCAGAGCGGTTCAAATCTAGCTCAGGGCAGGTGTGAATAATACTGGTTACATTTCTATACATATTTTACTTCAACAGTTACAAGAAATAGCTTAATATTGACTCTTGTGGCAAATTGTGTGTCATGTTTTAATGACTGTGTGTTTTAATCATGGAGTTGGCTTTAGTTCTCAAAGGTTTGCAATGGGAACTGTCTGTTATAGTTTTATACTGCAAAATAGCTTTAAAACCATAAATGTTTATGAAGCCAGCAGGGGCGGATCTAGAAAATTATTTATGGGGTGGCAAGGGGGTGGCATGAGAACTACAAGGGGTGGCAATGAAGTAAGCGTCCTTGCATGGTTGTCGTGGTTTCAAGAAATTATATACTGTATATACTATTTTCAGTGAACACTGGACCTCAAATTTTTATAACATTAATAAACGCAACAACAAATGTTCCTATAAGTAAGTACCCAAGCAGCTACCTTTAGCATCTCTGTAGCACCCTTTGTCTTAATACTAAGTTAATACATACAGCTTATCAATATCTAAAAACACTGACTGGTTGAACATAATGGTATAAAGACAGTTATATAAATAAAATAGGATTGCCTAGTTTATATTCATGTAAAACATATTTGAAAGGCAAACATCTCTTTCTCTCATAACCCTCTTCTTTAATCCTTTCACTCACTTCATGATGTATGTCTTTTCACTTCTTTTTAGCTCTTTGCCATCCATATGTTTCTTTCCTTCATTACTTCATCTATTCCTTTCCCTTCCACAACATATTTTTCTGTTTTATTTGTACCTTCCCCTCCCATAGTATTTGATTTTTCTATTATTTTTGGTAAAAAGAATGGATATCAGCCTTTCTTTTCATAATATCCTGGAAAATGCGGCATTAAGTTGTCTTTCAAGCTTTCTAAACATACACAACACTGAATAGTTTTGTCTCCTTAACGAAGACAAATAAAAACATCAGACTATATCATAACGAGCGATTTCATATGCACGTATGGAATATTTTGATTGCTGCAGTAGCTAAGACATGACGGGCTAACTCTAGAAAGAACTGCTTAAAATATATTTACTCCTTACACAAACCTGCAGTTCAGTTGTTTTAACTACCAAGCAACTACCTCGTGCAATATTTAACATCAGTTTAATTTTTGTATTTTTATCCTGATGCAACATTTATCTATAAATATGACCGTATTTAGTACTCTGATTTGCTGATGTGATGCTCAACTTAATCACTTTAAGACACTAAAGAGAATTTGTTTTGGCAGCATTTGATGATGTGAGGTGGTTTATTAGATCAGAATTCCTCGCTACAGACGTGAAGAGACTCTTTCTTCATGGGCATAAGTTGCACGTTCATAAACATTTTTGCCTTTAACCTCAACGATGGAAAAGTAACGTTTGTGCTTTTTATACTTTGTGCTTGCGTCCGCTACCTTTGTTTTGAGCTCGTTGTACTTCCCTTCGCTCTGTTGTTGTGGGTTTGTGCGACTCGGAAGGGATGGACTGCAGCGCGAGAACCGGGCTGCATGTGAGTGCCTTGGATGGGGCAATGCATCCTTTCACCGCAGTTTCCAAACGTCTCCAACCACGCCAGAAAAGATCGCTAGATTTGTCCTAGTCGCTTTTTTAATAAAGTCGCTAAAGGGGTCTAAAAAGTTTCTTAATCTAGCGACCAAGTCACCAAGTTGGCAAATCTGCGCGGACTTTTTTTACACTGTAAAAGACTTTCTGCTCGGACTGACTGCATGCTTGTGTATGAACTCTGCTGCCTCTGGTTGGCTAACGATGGAAATTAAGCCAATCACCATCAGCTATGTGGTTGTCCCACCCCGTCTAAGACAAACACACCAATCATCGTCAGATATGTGTCTCCCACCCCCAAACACACGCAGAGAAAAACTACATTGCCTTTCTGGTTAAAAGAGCCTACTCGGGTATAAATTATATATATTAGGATACCCGCGCTGGGGTGGCATATGGGGTGGCAATGCTTTTATTTAGGGTGGCAACTGCCACCCCGTGCCACCCCGGTAGATCCGCCCCTGGAAGCCAGGTTGTATAAGCTAATGGCGCTAGAGGGCACTATGACAAATTACTTTACATCAGGGGTGGGCATTCCTGGTTCTGGAGGGCCACTGTCCTGCAAAGTTTGGCTCCAACCCTAATCAAACACACCTGAAAATACTAATAAAAGGCTGCAGGATTACTTTGAAAAAATTACATTCAGGTGTGTTTGATTAGGGTTGGAGCTAAACTTTGCAAGACAGTGGCCCTCCAGGACCAGGAATGCCCACCCCTGCTTTCCATCGTATAAAGGTGCTTGCACAAACAAACTATGAGGTCATTATTTTTGGAGGACAGTCTCCATATAAACCTTTATCCATTTTGCCTTTATTAAAGTGATAACTGACAATATCCTAGAAGCCATTTCTTCAGTTGTATACAACTATTAATCAAGGCTGTTTGAATTTTCACAGGCTCCCAAAGAAGCTTTTCCCTCCCATTCCCGGTCCGTCTATAAATGTGAAAAACCTTCTTGAGAAAGAACATGACTTCCAGGTAAAGTGACCAGGCTTGAATTCATCACAGTGATGCATTTACCATACGAAGGGAATTAACATTATTTCTTTGTTTTGCCAGGATTTTTCTAGCAGATACGTGGAACATGAAACTGAAATAGTGTATGCAAATGAAGAAAGGAACTGTTAGATCACAGGTTATATGTCACAATATCAAACAATCCTAGGAGACAGATTACTGCACATAAGAGGATGAACTTATTCTTTTGGTGTATAAAAAACATGAATGTCATGAATGCACACATTTAGAAGTTCAAGATGAATCTTTTGTGGTTTGTAAATGTTTGTGTAAAAATTTATTTTTCTTCATTTATATTGTCTGCCTCTTTCAACAGCTGCATTCATTTCCTAGAATCCTGTCAGGGCTTCAAAATGAACTAAGCTTGCAATATATTGACCATAAATGTTTTGTGTTTTAATATATTTTGTAGTTGGCTTTCATGCTAACTTTAAACATCATTGTGACCCTGGACCACAAAACCAGTCATAAGTGGAACTGTTAATATTGAGATTTGTACATAAATAAGCTGTCAATTAAAGGGATACATATGAAAAATGTTCTTCCAAAATCGCATTGATTACCCTCAGAGGGCCTTTTTAAACCCTTGGAGCCATGTGGATTGTTCCGGTGTAGATGCTGTAAAGGATGGATGCACTTTTTGGGCTTTAAAATCAGAAGTTGCACCCTGTCAATACTAGAGATCGACCGATATATATGTGTTTCCCAATATTTAAGCATTATCGGATGTTGGTTTTGTAATATCAGATTGCCGATACATGCCAGTATCTTGTGGCCGTTTTGAGAAGTGCGTGATCGACGCCATTTCGTCACAGCATCTGAGGAGATGAGCTAACAACCACAGCAGTGTGCACAGCAAATATGATGCTGGAGAGTTCATTAAAAGGACTTTGAGTATACTTAGTTTGCTTTAGTTAATCAATTCATTTAACATAACAGCCATTCAGAGATAAGATTTGTTATAAAGGCCTGATATCTGATATGCAATATATGCAGAGCCTTTTTTGTGCATGACTATCTGGGGTAGCGTTTAGTCGCTGCTGTTTTCAGACTGCATGATGGATTGGGGACAGGGGGTTTCACACTGCATGACTTTACAATATGAAGAATCACGACAACTTTGTCCCGGTTTGCAAACTACGTCTCCCAACCAAACACACGCGAGAAGTGACGCGAAGGAGACAACACGAGGTCACGCGCCCTGTATGTTGCTCTCTCATTGGCTGTAGGTCATCGGCGATGTAATTTTCAGTCAAAACACATTTCACACGGCATGATTTTGAAACGCCGACAGGTTCAGATATCTAGCTTGCCAGATATCTCACAGGTGTCGGTGACTCGTTCCGCAATTCTCTCAGATCACTTCTTTGATAATTCACACTGTGTGATTGTCACTTGCATCGATTTGTCTGCAATTTTTCAAAACCTGTCTGTGTTTCTAGATTGACAGAAGCACTGGGCATCCAATTATATTGCTTATGCATAGAAAAAGTCAGATTTTCATGCTATGACCCCTTTAATATATGGTTTGTTAGGATAGGACAATATGTGGCCGAGATACAACTATTTGAAAATCCGGAGTCTGAGAGTGCAAAAAATCTAAATAATGGGGAAATCGCCTTCCAAGTTAAAATGTAGTCGTTAGCAACACATTATTAATGACAAAATAATATTAAATAATGTAAATAATAACAAAACATATTCATGGAACATGATCTTTACTTAATATTCTAATGATTTTTAGCACAAAAAAATCTGTGCGACTTATGACTGGTTTTGTCAGAGGGTCACTATTAATTATTTTAGTGACGTACGCTTTGATGTTATCTCAGACAGTATTGTGATTATTTATAGAGTTACAGAGAAGTCACAAGTTCATATAGTTTTGTTGTAACAGAGACGTTTAAACCTTGAACAGTTATCGCCATTGCTGATTTTTCATATTTTTATATGAGAAAGTGAAACGGGGCTATAATAATCTGTTTTAAAAGGGTTTGTAAACTTTTCAGCTGCTGCTATCTTGTAAAAATATATACATTTTTTTTTTCAGATAATATAACCATGCATGACCAGCTTCATTTTTAATTCAGTCTTGCCAGCCTCAAACTGCATCATGGGCTTAACCAAAAGTCTTGTGGCATAAACTTGTTTGAAACTTTTACTGTAGTAGTACTACGTAATGCCAATAGCCACGAATAACATGCTTCACCTTTTATAACGTTTTTGGGACTTTCCAAAGCAATGATCTCATTTTTTTGCAGTTCCGTCCTCTGTGGTTTGTGATGGAACATTTGAAACGCACTTTTGCCCTTTTAAGGAAGGTACTGGTGTAAAGTAAATGCACTCTCAGAATAGTACAAGAGGTACAAAAGTTGTCACTGAGTTGGTACCTTTTAAAAAAATACACTTTTGTACCTAAAAGGTGAATATTGGTAACTTTGATGTAAATACTGGTTCCTTAAAGTTACATATCTGTACCCAAATGGTACATATTAGGAACTTTTGAAAAATTGACAACTTTTTTTACCTTTTTTCTGATTGTGTGAAAGGGATCCATTAAAATGTTTCAGAAAAATGGTGGAGTGCTCAATGTGCACGAGAGAGACACTGTTTTTAAGATTTTTGAGAGTTGTATGCTGTATATGTTATTTTAATATGATAATTCATTACTATAAATATAACTTTGAATAAAACTGGTTTTAAGTGTTTGTAAGCTGTCCTTTGTTTCTAAATGTACATGTAAAACAAAAAATAGATTACACCACAGCTCTGAAACACAGCTGCATAGGAGTAGATTTAGGGTGGGACGCTATATTGTCCCTATCAATATTCAAGGACGAATGAATTGTCCCTAGCAATAATTTCGACCAAACAATTAATCTGTATTTATATATAACCACTGATGTCCGTCTGTTTTTTGTGTTTTTCTATGTTTTACTTATTATATTTTATTCAGGAATCATTAAAATGAGATTAGAAATCTTTTGCAATCCTGGTCTGTAAAAATAACACTCTATGTAGTAAAATCGGTTAACAGCTCTTGTTCTCTGCAATGAGTCTCGTCTCCATAACTCACATCGCTAATATGATTGGATTAGCATTTCTTGAGTCCCGCCTTTCTTAACTCCAATCATTTTATGATTGGCTTGTGGCATGTTTATTAGGCTCTAGGACAGGGTTCCCAAAATCTTACCCTGGAGGGCCGGGCACTACAGAGTTTAGGTCCAACCCTAATCAAACGTACCCACCTGTGATTGTCTAGTGATCATGAAGACATTGATTAGCTTGCTCAGGTTTGATCAGGGTTGGAGCTTAATACTGCAGTGCTCCAGCCCTCCAGGGTAAGATTTGGGGAACCCTACTCTAGGACGTAACCAATTGTTAATTATAGTACATTAAATTTGGGATGTCACTGAGTAAAGTGCACACTGAGTTGTCTGTTGTTTAAGTCAAGTAAATGGGGATAAACAGTTTTTGCAATGTGACAATTTGTTTATGTCCCCACCAATGCCAGAATCAAACTTACGCCCTTGTACAGCTGTGTGATCACTTAAGACTGCTGAACCCATATAACACCCTACATTTGGATTGTGTACCTCATCCCCACATTAAACCCCAATTCGATATTTTAAGCTTTTTTAGCCCCAATCCATACTTTCCTATACTCACAGAAAATAATTACTACTATTATTAACTAGTATTACTATTACTTATCTTTACTTGCATCTCCAGTTTTTAAAAGTTGGCCTTTTGCCAGCTCCACACCCTTCTCTAAGACTGCCTCCCTCCTATGTTAAGTTTGCCTGGCCATAGCCCAGAAGTCAAAGTTTTTATTACTAACTGGCTTTTAACCATAAAACAAAACTTAGGCACCAGACAGTCAATGCACATAATAGTAGAGTCCATGCAGCCAAAGTGGGCAGTGGCAGACTGAGACAATCCTTCAGGGTGTAAATTTGACATCCCTGGTCACCTCTGCTGATGCCAGCATCACCACCACCACCGTTCATGTAATCAACCAGACTGCTAATTCTATAGGCTAACCCTTGGCTAATGTAACATAAAGACTATCAGACCAATTTTACAATTTGCCATTGTCCTCATCTGGGAGGACTAAGGACTAAAAAATGGGACTAAGAATTCTCTACCAGCAGGAATACTATTTGTTTTTACCACTATGGAAGTCAATGCATACCATCAACTGTGTGCTTACATCATTTATCACAATAACATTATGTTCAGCAGAACAAAGAAACTCATATAGGTTTGCAATAACATGAGGGGAGTACATGATGACAAGATTTTGATTTTTAAAACGCTTAGCTCGTCAAAGTCACTTTTCACTAAGCCTTCCAATCACAGTGGAGGAGGTGGGGGACAAATACAAAAACCAAATGGCACATCGTGCAACAACTGATAAACTATAGTATCATAGCAACCAAAGCCCCTAGCTGAAGAAACGCTGGCAAGTGCCCACAGTTGGAATCCACCTGGTGTTTTACGCCACGTATAAAAGCCTTGGTGTATACTCCCCCTAAGAATACTAATAAACATCATGTAAGTTTAGATTTTGGAACAGAACGCTAAGAGTCACCAAAAAACTAAAGTAAACATTTTTAGGATACAATACAACATAGTAAAGGCTTGAAGAGCCAAACGGAGAACAAGAAGAGCTGGGGTACTGTCAAGCTTAACCCGGTGCGCGATGTTTTGCTACGGTTTCCGGCTTCCTGAAAGAGTGTGCACTGGTGTGCAACAGGTTTGAGATACGCTTTTCTTATGTGGTGGGTTTATCAAACATGCCAGGCCAATCAGGAGCAACATGATATTAACCACAAGGTACTAAAGAGACAACTCACACATTGGGGCCAAGTAAAGTTGTTTACAAATGTATTATCTTTTATTGTGGACAACAAGGGCAGTGACTGTAATACTGAGAGTATTTTACAGTATTAAACACAAATTCATAAAAAAACAACACAAAGAATGCAACTTTTGTGTCATCAGAACAGGTTGTTCAATGACCACAGTTCTGTTTATATACAGCAGTGGCGGCTCGTGACTGCTCATCCAAGGGACGCTAATTCAAAATAAGTGTTCAGAGTGTCGTGTGTGGTTCCTTTTTTCAAAATGTGCGTGGCGTGAGCGTCTCAGCCGTGAGGCGTGTCTGTTTTTATTTAGGCTCCTATGTTAGCAGGTTTGACCGTGCACACCACATGCATGACACGCATGTCTCAAGTGGGGATCAAGCCGCGCTGAAAACGCATGCATGCTAGGAATAGGACCGACACCTATTTTTCACGCAACACGCAAGCGTTTATCAATAGGAAACCTACATGTATACAGAATAGGCTAGCAGCAGCAGGGCTGCATCAGAAACGCTATGCAAGGGCATAGAAAATGCCACGCAGCTGCCATGCGACAGACACGCAACACACAGGCCACGCATGCGGTGTGAATCGGCCCTAAGAACAGGGAACTACACTAACTTTTTCCACTGGTGGCACTTGCGCTACCAACTTTTTCAGTTACTGGCGCAAAATATGATTTGGTCGCACATATTTTTTTCAAGTTATATTAAGACGCTCTGGATAATAATGAACAATAATGAAACTGTATTGCACAGATATGCTTTTTATTTTACTTGCCATCTTTTAAACCACATGCCGCCTTGTTTTCTTAAACGTTGCAGTGTTTCCCACAGATCTGAAATTTACTTGTGGTGGTAGCCGGTGAAAAGGGCAATCATTACCCACTGACAAATAATGGTCTACTTTACATGTGACGAAGAACTAATAATGTGTGACACAACACAATACTTTGATTTATTGAAAAATAATATTAATTTCACATTATATTTCATTAATCTAACCACCCCAAACTTTCTTTGCCATTAACAAAGCTGACACTGTTTGTCAAAGCTCAATATAATACAATACTATGTATAGTATATTAATAGACAGTGCAGGTCTATAGATTATAAATGTGACTGATGCTATAATGGTAATAATTTCTATTAAATAGGCACTTTTACTGCTTCTGCTCTATCTTTCTATTTCTCTCTTGCCGATTAAAAAAGCTTAACCCACTAATTATTTCAGATTTAAAAGTCTACTTGCTGTCCCGGTGACAGACTCTACATTGCTTTGCGTTTTTTATATGCTGGGTCAGCTTAAGCTTTGCTCGTTCAGTGCAATGGGCTTGACATTAGCACTGCTTTTTTGCTACAATATCTGTGCAAACTTTTTAAATATGGATATGGTTTTAGAAAAGATATGGCCGTTTTCCGATCGACTTGGGTTATACACACGATATTAATCAGACTTGGGACCCAAAGTAATTAAACTACACTGTAAAAAACAACCTATAGAATTTACTCAAAAAAATTGTTGTAACAATTTGCACTCACTTTGTTTGAGTAAATTATATCCTATATATTTGATTAAAAAGTACCTAAATTTAATTACTATGATAAAGTAAAAAAAATTAGGTAAGGTCTACCTATTTTTTCATAACTAATTACTTATAAAAAAATGAATAACATTAACCCTATTGGTATTAAGGCACAGATCTATTAATTATTATTAATAATGATAAGCCATTAAGAAACATTACATATTACTTATTCAGAGAGGGTTGAATAAGAAAATAGTCATGCACAAGATTGCATAAATTGCTTGCTTTATTGACCAAATAACATTCTGTAAACATTTAAAACTAATTATTGGACGTAT
Source organism: Paramisgurnus dabryanus (assembly GCF_030506205.2). Classification (NCBI taxonomy): domain Eukaryota; kingdom Metazoa; phylum Chordata; class Actinopteri; order Cypriniformes; family Cobitidae; genus Paramisgurnus; species Paramisgurnus dabryanus. Next base: position 7,341,365 of record NC_133338.1, on the reverse strand, counting down.
AATAACCCCAATACATTTCAAGTGAAATACAACATATCATAGTTTTACATAAAGCTTCTTGAACATATTATTTCATAAAACAAAATAAACCAAGGCTTCATGAGATGTTAAAAAACCATTAAAAGCAAGATTCCTAAATACTGTTCTTCACGTTATCATTAGAAAATTAAAGAAGACAATAATATGAGAGGAAAAACTGATCTCATTTACCTCAGTAGACTAGCATGCTATATCGATACAAACAAACATTTCAACTTCATTTAAAACTTATTAAGTGCAAAAATACAACTTCATATTATGCTATAACTCACAGTACACGTGCATAAAACATTGAACACTAACAAGAAGTACTTACATTCAATTTTAAGTGATTCAACTTCATATACAAGTCTCATATATAACATATGAACTCCGAAATACTTTTTTGAACAGACATTAAAAAGCGAAAGGCAACGTTAAGTATATATCCGTAAATGATAATAATAATAATAATAATAAAATGGCTTCATAAATGGATCCCTTCTAAAACAAAACTCAATATATTAACAGATAAATGCAAGAAAACTTTTACAGTAATTATCTAGCATCGACAGCTTTACCGTTGTTTGTTTGTCTGCTCGACGCCCTCCCGTCTGTATCGTACATCAACCGTCCGCTGCTCTCTCTCGTCACGTGGCTTGCTCAAGTTCAACCACTCATATTGAGCAGCTCCGCTGTTCACGAGATTCAGACATGTAAATAATAATAATGGAAGTTAATATTTTAATCATAAATATGGATATTTATTCGTATTCGCAGGTGCAAGAACTGGGCGATGTTTCATTCAAAGCTAACCTGACTGACATATTCTAACCTATCAATCTGTCAACAACAGAGACAGAGAAGCACGCAAATGACTAAACTTCTGGTAGATTTTACAGTTAACCAACTTAACATTTCCATTCATGATGATATCAACAAGTTAAATAAAAACTTACCTGTCAACAAACCGCAGTTCTCCCGCCGATATGATATGAAAAAAATGGTGACTCGAGTCCCGCCTGGATGTTGATTCATGCGCACTTTGCGGTGCTAAGGCCAATATTTTGGGGTATATGTTACTTATTTTTTTAGTATTGCAGTTATTACTGTTAAAAATTGGATAGTGAAGGTAGAATATACCCATTATTTTTTATTTTACTTGCTAGCTTATATACTTAATTAAATTATAACTAATTTTCATGGGTTAAATTTAACACCCTCCAGAGTAATTTTTTACAGTGTAGGACCTAAACGGACCCGACTGACCATTTAAAATATAAACCCGGAACCATACGGGTCCCGCGTCCTCAGTGAAGAAAGACCTCTGCTCAAGTTCAGAAACATGGAAGACACTGAGCTTGCTTCGCGTCGCACCCAATTAATTGAGAAACAGAGAGCACGCGAACGCACACTCAAATAGGGAGAGACACGACGTGCTTTCACGCAAAATGAAGCGAACTTGTTGAAGGCTCAGAGCACGTTATAAAACGCATTCTTAAAAATCACATTTCTGTTTTAATAAATGCTCGTAGTAAATCATAGCATATTGTCTAAAACATTAGGTAGCACATTTGCGACCCATTAAAAATTAGGGTCGCAATGGCAGTTCAAAAGGTCGCATATGCGACCATTTTGGTCGCAGTGTAGTTCCCTGCCTAAGAAGCATATCAAGGTCCTGGCGTGGCCTATAGTCTTCAGACCTAAACCAAATAGAGAATCTTTGGAGGGAGCTCAAACTCTGTGTTTCTCAGGGACAGGCCAGAAACCTGACTGATCTAGAGAAGATCTGTGTGGAGGAGTGGGCCAAAATCCCTCCTGCAGTGTGTGCAAACCTGGTGAAAAACTACAGGAAATGTTTGACCTCAAAAAAAGGCTACTGTACCAAATATTAACATTGATTTTCTCAGGTGTTCAAATACTTATTTGCAGCTGTATCATACAAATAAATAGTTATAAAAAAATCATACATTGTGATTTCTGTTTTTTTTTATTATGTCTCCCACAGTGGACATGCACCTACGATGACAATTTTAGACCCCATGATTTCTAAGTGGGAGAACTTGCAAAATAGCAGGGTGTTATTTTCCTCACTGTACATCATCCGAAGGCTAAATGATATGATATCCATTGATAACACAGTCTCACCCCATTTCGTCAATATTTGACGACACTTGACCATTCGTCATATGTTGACGTGAAGGGTATACCTTTCGCGTCATTTTTTGACGAACTGGGGACTTCAATACTATTACGTCCGTTGCATTCTCTTTCCTATTTTATTACCATTTGCGCGTCGGTTTAGGGTTAGATTACGCAAAATTAAACAGTGTACGCGAAATTAAACAGTGTACGCGAAATTAAACAGTTGTCACCTGGCGTTGGGGTTAGAAACAGTTGTCACCTGGCGTTGGGGTTAGAGTTAGGTTTGGGTAGGGATGTCATTATGTAAATCTAACCCTAAACCGACGCGCAAATGGTAATAAAATAGGAAAGATAATGCAACGGACGTAATAGTATTGAAGTCCCCAGTTCGTCAAAAAAAGACGCGAAAGGTATACCCTTCACGTCAACATATGACGAATGGTCAAGTGTCGTCAAATATTGACGAAATGGGGTGAGACTGGGTTGCCATTGATGTACGGTTTGTTAGTACAGGACAATATTTATTAGAGATACAACTATTTTAAAATATGGAATCTGAGGTTGAAAAAAATCTAAATATTAAGAAAATTTAAAGGAACAGTATGTATGATTGTGGCCAAAACTGGTACTGCAATCACAAAACTTGTGGCTAAAACTGGTACTGCAATCACACAACTGGTGGCCAATACACAAAATGACAACATAAACATCAGTTGAGGGCTGTAACTCCACTTTTTAAATGACAGTATCCTGGCCAGACCACTGTTGTCAGAAATGAAAATGATTTCTTAATGTCTAGTGACATATCAGAGCCATTCTATGAATAATTGATATACATTTCTTACATACTGTTCCTTTAAGTCTTTAGCAATGCATATTCCTAATAAAAAGGTTTGTTTTAGTGCTCTCTTTTGGATTAATGCTGTTATGACCTTGTGGACTGAATGGGAATACATAAAAACACTTATACAAACAAACTTAAATTGGAAATCCCCAAAGAGTGCACTGTAAAAAGATTCTGTAGAAATTACAGTATTACTGGCAGCTGGATGCCAGTAACTTACTGTAGATTTAAATTTAAGTTAATTACCTGCAACAGTTTGTTCAAAGTTAAATGAAAATTAAACATTAGCAAGTCTGTATCTTTACAGAATAAAACTAAAATAACAGCCTCAAGCAAAGCATTCTGGGAAACAAAATATGAAGGAAAAACCCAGAAAAAGGTTGATGAGGATTTTTGTTATACTTACGGTAGGAAATTAACTAAATATCTTAATGGAACATGATATGTACATTCAGGGTGCGATTTGTGAAAAAAAAGAGGGGGGGGGGGGGTGTTTTCATAGGCGTTGATTTTGGTGACATTTCATCACAAGTCATTTTGTACCCACCACTTTTAACTTCTGTCCATAATAATTTGACTTTTGGTTCGTTTTTTGACTGTTTTCAGTGGTTATGAGGAGCATGAGAGAGAAATTTGGTAATCATTGTCCGACCTAACAAAAATCCATTATAATATTAATTATATATATATATATATATATATATATATATATAAATATTTTTTATATTCAGACATGTGCTCTCAGCTCACGAGCTCTGATTGGAACAAATTCGAACCTCACTGTCTGCTGAACTTGTGCAGAAACATCAAAATATAACCAGCTTTTTAAAATGGTTTTAAAACTAAACAGACTATTTTAGCACAAATTATGAGTTTATTGATGATTTTTTATAATTCTTGACAAAATTAGAATATATTAAAAGTTGTTTTTTGGAAAAAACATTTTAGGTTGGCCTGTTGAAAAGTGGGGCCGTGCCTGAGCTACAGCACATCGTCTTTCCAAACATAACCTGCGCCAATGAATGCGTCTCTGTCCACAGCACATTTCAAAACATTTTAATTCATAAAAATGAATCATGAGAACATGAACTTAATCACTGCATTTGCAGTAATTGTAAAATCTTTTTTTAATTAACTCATGAAGCAGCCTAATGCAATATTTTTACTCTAAAAGCTTTTCTTTCCCCACACATATGAACTGTGATCATGCACAACGAAAAAACACGCGCGAATTAAATCTTGAATGGCAAAACTATATGCCACATCGTAGTGTCAACTTAAACATAAATATGAACAATGGATTGATTGCAAAGTTAAACCATTACAGTAGAAACAGTTTTACTGCTGCTTTTAAAGTAATAACGTTAACTTTACACCGCAATTTCGAGCTACTGTGAAATGATAGAAAAGATAGATGCATTACAGTATGTGTTAGTAAATTAGCCTCATTTGCGCGAACTGGACGCACCCGCGCTTCCCTAAACACGTCATTGGCGTTTATCATATGTGTAACTTCGGCAATTCTCAGTGGTGTGACTGACACTAACTCTGCTTGTCATCATAAATAGATAATAAGATTGTGATGTTTATTCCCGCTTTATTAATATGCTGAATAATATGCTGCTGAATATGCTGCCTTCCTTCGTTTCGACACACAGCTCCACAACCATCTCGCAAGTGTTGATAGGCTATTACTCTTGAGGTGTAACCGGGTGTGTAACCAATCAGATAGCGCCGTGGGCGTGACATTGAGCAAGTCTGCAAAGTGGTGAATACAGAGAGGCTGCGCGGCAGCTATATCAGAGCCAGCCAAAGTAGCGCATTTAAAAATAAAATTGACTTTAATCAAACCACTGATCCGTGATAAGTTTTGTGATGCGTCTCGCCACTAGTGTAGTAGCACGGATCACTTTGAGGGGGAATAAATTTATACATTTATATAAATTGATACATTGAATAGAAAGGGGGAAATCCCACACATCCCCCCGGCTGTGTACATTATACACTAATGATTTTTGGCATAAAAGAAAAATCTGTAATTTTGACCCATGCAATGTTTTGCTTTTTCAACAAATATCCGTGCGACTTATGACTGGTAAGGTGGTCCAGGGTCACATATAATAACTAGGGCTGTTAAAAGATTAATTGCGATTAATTACTAACAAAATAAAAGTTTGTGTTTGCATAATATATTTGTGTATTTATTATGTATATATGCATGTGTGCATTCATGTATTTATATATACAAATTACCAGTGTTGGGTAAGTTACTTAAAAAATGTAATTAATTACTAGTTACTAATTACATCCTCAATCATGTAATTAGATTACTGTAAAAATTACTCTCTCCAAAAGTATTTAATTACTTATTACTAATTACTTTCTAAATCCTATTTAGTAAATGATACAAAGATAGGCCAACTGATTTTGCCACAGTAGTTCAAATTACTGCTTACTACTGCATAGTAAAGTAATTGTTAAGTTTAAGTATTGGTAAGAATTGGGTAGTATTAATTATGTAGAATAAGGTTTTGCAGAATCAGGCATTAAAGCAACACTTAAAATAATGTCTCTAAAATTATTTCAGTGATAGAACAACTTTTAACTTGTACTGTTGCTGCAACCTGAGCAGCCTCCTAGCTGCTACAAGCACACTCTGAAAGTAGAGCACAGCCTGCAGAAGAGTGTCTGATACCAGGCACTGTTGCGCTTTTCAACCACATGGGGGAGCTGTAAGTCATTTTTACATGGAAACTACACAGTGATGCTTTAAAGCAGACATATCATGCTTTTAAATCTGTCCTTTTTACATATAAATCATCTATTTGTGGTCTATATAAAGCGAAACTGCAATGCTTGGGTCTGAATTCCTTATTATTATAGCCCCACAGGCCCCCTTTCTACCCCTTTTCTGATGTGCATCTGAGAGCAACTCGTTTTGGTACTGTCTTTTTAAATGCACGTCATACCCTACCCTCTCTCCAGGTTGCATAGGTGACACTCGGTTAAACTCCACCCCGTTTGGCCATTTTTGTAGTTTTATAGCAGAGATACGATTATCTAGCGGCACAGAAACGTTTTATTTACTCGTTATTCACAAAATGTCAACAACGGAAGACATGTCCATCCAGCCTTATATGTTCGCGCCAGAGTCGGAAATGGAGCGAGATGAAAATGAAGACGACGAACCTGCAAAACAACTTCTTCATATGGAGGTATCGCAATGGTGTGTTAATGCCGGCTGTCTTATTTCAGAATATTAACAATTATAAAGTTGACTATCATTCTTAGTTAATTGTAAGTTGTTGTAATATGCTATAACTTAATCCCGGGTTGATGACGACATGCGACATCCGCAGCCTGCAGCCTTCGGATTGAGAAACAGCACTGCTAAACCATGACCACCATGTACTTTACTGTTTTTAAAGTTATTTACAGCTTACCGAAGTGCTCTGCTCGTCGTCTCCAAAGATAGAAGTAATTGACCCCTCAATCAGACGAAGTCTATCGGCAAATCCTACTTTATACTGGTGGAGGTTGGTGAAATAGTTATCCTTGAAGTGCTTCGCGCACTAAAAAATTACATTTCTGTGAAAAATTAAACTCAACCAGGCACAGGTTCAACAACCGAACATTTTGATTTACTCTCTCGTAACTTCTGCATCCTTGAGCTTGGACTACAATATCGCAGCGAGAAATTGAAAATGGCGGATTGCTCGAAGTGTTGGGCTGGAAGTCGATGTCCTTATTTAGCAGTTCCGCTGCAAATACTGTGACGTAATTGTTCAAAAAACGTAATAGATAATAGAAAAATCAGAACCGGTTGGAAAATATGAACAAAACAGAATATAAAGATATCAACAAAGCACCTGAAGAGACTAATTTCAACTTTTATGTACTTCTAAACACTACAAATATACAACAAAATGCATTTAAGAGCTAAGAAAGTGGATTTAGCATGATATGTCTCCTTTAATATGTGATTTTATAAGTAATAATAAACAGCCAATATCTCAGTAATATTAATCCTACTAACCAAACAATTTAATAGTGAGAATTGGTAACTAAGAATGATTCACAAAAAACATGCATTTTAACCTTAAACTTAAAATTTCGATGTTAAATCCACTATTGTATTATGTATACATTTGCTCTACAGTCCATACCCAGTATTTAGTTTAATTACATCAGAAGTAACTGTAATTAAATCACTGGAAACTAAGAGTAATCCCTTACTTTACTTTTTCACGGAAAAAGTTATAATTTACGTAACTAATTACTTAGTAACTAGTTACACCCAACATTGCAAATTACACAAAGTGTACACACATATATTAGGCAAAAACTAACTTTTATTTTGCATGCTTTTGACACCCCTAATAGTTACAGAAGCTAAAGTCACCAGGGTTGGGGAAAGTTACTTTTAAAAGTAATGCATCTCAATATTAAGTTACTCCCCAATAAAGTTCATAATTGCGTTTCTTTTTATGAAAAAGTAATACTTACATTACTTTTAAGTTACTTTTTCTTACTTGGCTGAGGCCTGATCTCTTACAGGCCTTGCAGGTGTTTTTGATGACTGAGATGTTCTGCATTTAGAAATTGCACATTTCCATCGCAAAAATGTCAAGCTCTGGCCTGCCATTTTTGTTTCTTACTCAAAATGTTCCTGCTTAGGCACCCACACATTATGCACTTTACTTATAATGTGTTACCCCCAACACTGAAAGTCACATTACCAACCGAGTTGTAGACTGATGTGGTTCTTCACAGACACTTTTCTTTGGTTACATTTTACAGGTAGAAGAGAGTCTCCGATTGGGACAGTTTGGCAAATCCTCTTTAAAAAATACTCTTATAAACCTTTCTGAATGAGCATAGACATCAATTCAGAATATCGATTGCATACAAACCTTCCCTAAGATTGAACGGATATTTAATTCACTTTGTTCAAATGTACAAACAGGATCAATGTCTTAGGACCAGTCAAAATCCATTTGAACTTGATTGAATTAAATGTTGATTGTTTCTGTTCATTCCTCTTCATCATAGAGGACTTCATCAATAACGACATCACGGTTGTCCACTGGAACTTGAGGACAAAGCTGCTCCTTGAAAGCCAAGGCAATGGTGTACGGCTTTTCATGCTGCTGCTTCCTGCAGCGCTCCAGATACGAGTCATAAAAACCCTTTCCTCGTCCAAGTCTGTTCCCGGTCTTGTCAAACCCCAGTCCAGGCATCAGTATAAGATCAAGTCCTCCTGTAACCAAATTAACCAAACTTAAATAAAAGCTTGCAGAATAAATGATGAGTACATGAACACTTCAAGATGATATCATTCCTTTCGCTTGACAACCAGCTAGGCTCTTTAAAAGCAAAACGTTTTAGCAGCCCCCTGTGGCTATGTCTGGTGTTAAAAAATAATTAGATACAAATACATTTTTTACATCCCATATTGGCTCTCTCACAGAGAATTTTCAATATCAGTGCACGTACAAACTGACTTTATTTTATTATGGACATAAACATACAGTATAAGCAATGGTCTGTTTACCAATGCAAGATAAATAAAATAAAAATTCTGTCAAATTTCTCTAAAAATCCAGACTTGATTTTTGCGGTGTTGAGAAAATAAGAGACAGAATGATTTATTGGTTTACAAGTAATTATTTCAAAGACAAACAACCCAATTACATATTGATATGAATAGTGGCAAAAGCTATTAATTATTTAACCCTGGAGAACACAAAAACCCTAGTATAAGCATTAATTAACATTGGCCAAATTTGACCTGTGGGTTCTCCAGGGTTAAAGGGATAGTTCACAAACAAAAATTAAAGTTGCTCAAATGTATAAATGTCTTTGTTCTGGTGAACAAAAATGAAGATAATTTGAGCAATGTTTGTAACCAAACCGTTTGAGCACCATTGACTTCCATAGTATTTTTAATCCAACTATGGAAGTCAATGGTTCTTCCTTGGGTGTTAATCAGAACTAAGGCATTTATATATAAGGGTGAATAAATGATGACAGATTTTTCACTTTTGGGTGAACTATGCCTTTAATTCTTTACACTTTTCTTGTCAGGCTTCTTCTATACATTAATAACTGGGCAGGAACAGCATTATAACAAATACATTTTGATGACATTAGAATTAATGCAGAGAGCATAAAGAGTCACTTTATTGTTTACCAAACAGGTCCACTCCCATATACATTTTGTTGTTGTGTTACCAGATCATTTTTAATTATCAAATGTCAAACATTCTTGTATAATTCTGATAAATTCTCACTAAAAGCTCATGAACAACTTTATTATGAAGTGAAACTTTGACATTTGAGGACACTTTCTAGAATATTAGTAGTAATTAGAAGTAAAACTGAGTGTCAATCTTAAAATTGCATGCAGCCTTCACTTGGAACCTTGGGTCAAAACATTTTCCTTTTACCTAAAGCCACACAATAAAGCTGAACAAATAGGAGGCTGCATATAAAACTGTGGGATGATTCCGCCATCTAGTGGTCATAAAGAACAAACAAACAATAATTTCCTCTGCACATCATTTCAGCGTAAAAGTAAAAAAACACAAGTCAAGTTAAGAGTTAAAGACCGTTTTCTAATACAGTGATTCCCAAACTTTTTCAGCGTGTGGCCCCCCTTGTGTACGGTGCATTCCGTCGCAGCCCCCTAAAGAAAATATGTGACAAAAAACTGTTCTAAAACTCAACATTTTAATTAAAAAAAACATTAAATTATACAAAAAGTAGTGCTTTTGGTTAGTAGTCTTATTTTTTAAGTTTAATTACACAGAATTCATGATAAATTAATGTATTTCATAAAATGTCATAAAACTGGGGCCCCACTGGCACCATCTCGCGGCCCCGGCCCCCAGTTTGAAAACCACTGTTCTAATAAATCTAATAAAAGGGCTGCACCCTTGTTATCCATAAACTATACAAATACGTGCAATGCACGTTTTAGTTTTACACTTAGCATATACAGTTTATTATTAATTATATTGTGTTGTCTTTACTTGTTATTTATTTTGCCTTCCTAACCATTTATGATTTTAAGGTCAGGAAAGACCAAAATTTGGTTGTGACCCCTTGGTTAAGAACCAGTAATCTAATATCTGTGTGTTACCTCAGTAGAAATATACAAAGCATTGCAGCACAACCCTTTAAAAAGAGCACATTACACAATCCACCTTTCCAGTGTTCCTCTAACTCACCTGTAGCCAAGGCCTCTTCCCTGCATTCCTCATCACCCGGCTGCCGGATGTTCCAGGACGTCAGGGCCAGGTTGTTTATGTCCTTCATGTCATTTAGACGTAGCATGTCCATATGACTGCTGTTGCTGAAGTATCTGGGGATGAAGCACACTTTTCCTCTATTGAAGATATCTTGAAGGACTTCCTCTGTGCGGACCTCATCGTGCATGCTCAGAAAGACAGCGACGCGCTGGCTGGAAAGGTATTTCGGATGTTTGAACAACTAGAAAAGAGTTAAACTGTTGGTTAAAAACAATATCATAGATTTAAAGTCAAAATATTCTTGATGAATGCTTGACATAAATATTTTACTGCAAGCCACCATGATTGTGAGTATAGAGGCCTGGACATCACGTGACCCATTTTGTTCATGCCACTATACGGCAGGCAAGGACAGCCGGGAGCTAATATGAAATGAATGGCAGGCAGGAGATTCATGGCAACAGAGTTCACTGCTCACTTTAATTCAAAAGATATAGATATGAACAACTTAAACTTAAAAGATGAAGCATTACAGATCCCTAAAGATGCATGTGCGTTGTTGCGATTACACATCTAGTCAAAACTTTACTTCCGGTTTCTTATTGTTTAATGGTCTAACTAGTGGCTAAAATAAACTCTGTCTGGAACAAATACTTTGATCATGTATCAACACTGTGTGAAAAAAGGTTTGGCAGCTGGTTTGTAGAAAACATTGTATACATTATATAGTACACATTTTACACTGCAATATTAGCTCAGTGTTGTTTTTTATATGCTTTAGCTATGAAATATGTACTAAGGTAATCTACTTGTTGTTTATTTTGGTTGTTCAGAAATAAACTACTCTAAAAGGACTTTGATGTTATTGATTCTTAGCTGACTTTGTTCATCTTGTTACTGCTGAAACTGTCTATAATGCCTTTTTAATGTGTATCAGTTATTTTAGGAGCTCTCATACGAGTCAAACCCAGTTCCTAAATGAAAAACATGGCAAATGATTAAGTATATTTTTTAAATGTTGTAGGATATGAGAATTTTTATTTAAATATGTAAGGATATTTATTCACATTAAAGATAAAAACATTGCATTGTATTGTACAATGCATAAATGTCACTTAAGGAGAGTGACATTATATATATATATATATATATATATATATATATATATATATATATATATATATATATATATATATATATATATATATATATATATATATATATATATATATATCCACTAAAACTGGATGGTTAAATATTAGTTCGTTAAAATATTATGGTGACTAATTTTTTGAGCAAAACTCGCAAAAGTCTATTTAAACATAAGGCAATTTAAATGAAACAATATTTTCTTGAGACAGTTACCTTTCATAGGAGTTGGGCATAACACTGACATGTCAAAAGTAAAATTAAATAGAAAAAATATATGTAAAAAGTCAATGCAATGACATCCATGCATTTTTTCTTAATTTGTTATACCGTTTATTTACATTTTATGGAATTATTGCAATGTTTATATAGTTTTCATATAATTTCCTTTATATTTGGCCATGTAAGCTATGACATGGAGTTACAACTCTTAACACGCATTCTGCTATAATGGATAATATATACGTTAGCATGTAGGCTACCAATGTGCACTAAAACAAATATTTTATTAAAAATGTATTAAATACTAATTACTTTAAGAATATTAAATATATTAAATATTAAAATACGCTAAATATTCTGTGGAAAGGGTGTCTTGCACTTGCTTCTACAATCTTCAATGCATTAGGGCTATGCAAAGACCCACATGACACTTGACAGCTGGTCCAAATGCCCAAGTCACTTAAAGGTCGCGTCATATCATGCAAACCAAATTTACCTTTAGTGAGACAACTCGAGACTGTCGATGTTTCTCTTCATCACTCATTGCAGCCACTCGCTTCTTGATTTCTTTCCTCAAAGCTTGTTTTGCTGCACGCAGAGCTGCCATACTGAGGGTCGTGAATCTGGGCTGCTAACCACTCAAAATGGGAAAACACAAATTAAACGGGTTAACGAAAGCATTGCAATAGCTCAGTTAATCATCTACTCCCTGAACTTTCCAAAGTAGCAACAACATCATCAGTGGAATGTGCACGTGGGTTTTATCGACGATTACCGGATCGATTGGCTGCCCTGAGTGGGCGGGGCTATGCAGACTCCCCTTTCAGGAAAAAATAAACATTAAATTATTGAAGAGCGGTTTTAACCTATTTGCATATTGTTGCTCAGTTAAACTATACAATTCACATTAAAAAATGCCTGAAAATTGCGCATTTCTAGTTTACAGAATTAGCCTTCGAGTTTTGACCTAGGTTGAGAACATTTTATTGCAGGATCTGGATCAAGAGTGCCAAATAAAAATTTGACTTGTTTTTTTTGTCAGGAGAATAAAGCAGAAAGTACAGTAATATGAGTATGTATTTAGTACAAATGTATTCGTCTTATTCGTCTAATATTTGTCTAATAAAAATAAAAACTTTTGGTAGATTAACATCTTAACAGAATCATATAAACTGCTTGATTTAATGTATAACATTTCAACAAATGTACAAATATTATAGGTTTATAGTTTGCTTCTCCAAAAATTGCTTGAAAATTACTTCACTGAAAATAACATCAGTATTTTACCCTATGATTTTACCACATCATTGGTAGATTTAAGATAATCGACAATAAACAATAAAATTATAATTCCCTAAAGATTCAATAGACTTAATATAAAATCCACAAGTGCATAATACATTCACAAAAGTTGGGAACACTTTACAATATTATAATTATTAACATGCATTAGCCTAACAATGAACAATATAGTTTTTTTTTTAGCATGAATTAATATTTTTAATGTTAAATCATGCCAATACAATTGTTTATGTTGTATATTGTGCACTAACAAGGCTAATTTTAATCGTTACAACTTTTGATTTTAAAAACCTATTAGTAAATGCTGAAATAAACATGAACAAAGATTAATAAAGGCTGTAGAAATATTGTTCATTGTTAGTTCATCTTATCAAATGCGTTATTATTATTATATTTTTGGTCGTTTTGTTAACTAATGTTAACAATTTACAAACAATATAATATTGTAAAGTGTTACTTAAAGTCTTTACAAAGTATGTTTTATGAAAATAAATGAAAGTTAATTTTATTTAATATTTTAAACCTCTTTATAATGCATATACATTAAGAAGAATACGTCAACGGCTGACAACGAGTCGTGTGTGACGTCATAAGCGAGGTTAAGTGGGGGTTGGAGTGTCAAAAGTAACAAACAGGGCTGTTTCTGGTTGGGGGAAGGGAAATTAGCCAAAGCTAAACACACTTGGCAAACAATTTAACAGTGCGAGCAATAAAGGAGTAAAACTACTGAGATACCTGTGGTGTAAACGTCCAGTAAATCCGTAGGTGAGTGTATATTCTGCTTTGAATCAGTGACTCGTTTGCGACGTTTTGGCGTGTTTGGCTTGCCAAGTTGTCAAGAGCAAGACTTGCTGATGTGTCTGCATAGTCTGGTTAAAACTACATAACAATGTTTTAGTCTAACAAAGTTAAATAACGAGGGTGATAAGATCGGGTGGTTGGAAACAGGTATAACGTTACGTCGAGGACAGCTGGGAAAGATTGATGGTGCGATAACCGCTACATTAGCCATTCTAACTTTTACTATGGTTTTAGTTCACAAGACATGCTTACTTACAAGTGTTTGGTCTACCAGACACCAACTCGCAGTTATTGAAACTCCGGCCATAGATAAAATACAATTGTAGCTGTCAAAGTGTTAATATAATTGATAAACTGCTTATTTGATCGGTTTTAATATCGCGAATAAACAATTGATCCACTTTGCATGTATTAAATGTTGTCATGATTCACATATTCGACATCCAAGTAATTTAAAGTATGAAACAATACAATATTTTGTGTTCTTTAAATCGTAATGTTTGCCGGGGAGTGGTTTAGAGTACGTGACCAATAGCGTGTAAATGGGCGTGTTCTAAATGCGTCACTCAATGTATTTTACGATGTCTTGCTTTCATTTAAACAGCAAGCGACGTTGCGTTGAAGATTAACATTTAAAACCATAAAGCATTGCCCAGGTAAGGAGCCCATACTATTCTGTGTTGAGACGAGATATTGCGATAAAATCGACCGCTAGCTGGTGATGGTGTTCATTGTTGATATGATTAGTTAACAAAGGATACAGTGTAAATTGTGCAAGTTACTATGGAACGAACGATTCTCCCATCACTTTGATTAAAATTGCAACAAGTCAAAGTTGTAGATTATCTGTAAAGTAAAACATAAGTTAATATTTAACGTTGTCATAATAAGGACTAATGTACAATTATATGTTCCCTTTACTTAAACTAAATTTTGCTGTGGACCCCACAAATAGCCACACGACATTGAAGTTTACAGAGCACTGGGGTAGTTATCTTTAAAAATGCATTTCCTCGAGTAAATTTGAATCAGATCTGATTGTTTATTAAAAGTATTAAAATGTTATTATCTTTTTACAACTGTTAATGCATAATATAAAACTTATTAAGGTTACAAATGGCATTGGCAATGATTGGCAAATGATATTGTTCGTTAAGTTAATATTTGGCCAATAACTCTCCAAATGGCTTATTAACATGCATTGGTTTCAAAAACTACTAACTACTAACTGATAGACAAGCAGAAAATGTGAACGTAGCTTTAGTGACTTATATGATAAAATGGTTTTTATTCTTTTTGTTAACATCCGTCCAGCATGGTCCCCTCCAGCATATATTTTGATCTGTTTCTACACTACAGATGCCGGTGTCCCACCAGGATTTTAACGCTTGTCCAAAAACACTTGATTTGCCTTGACAGTTACAAAATAACAAAAGCTTCATGGTTATCAGCCAATATCTTACAATTTGCTTGCTCATTTTTACTTTTGTAGTGTTTCAAGTTGCACATGATGTGCAAAAATAAAAATGTAGGCCTGGACTTGAGTTTTTTCACCTGGAATTAGTTGGATCTTATGGCGCTTTTCCATTGCATAGTACCCCACGGTTTAGTTTAGTTTGGGTCGGGTCAGCTCACCTCACTTTGGCGTGGTTAGCTTTTCCATCGAGTTTAGTATCACTTCGGAGTGGGAGGGATTATAGGCGTGTTGCATACCAGAAAAAAGCCAGGTGCTTGGTGCCATCAGCCAAATGGAAAGTTTTAGAGATGGAACACATTTCGTAACATATACTTTATTTACAGTGTTAAATATCTGAACTGTTGTTTCATAGGAAACCACATTAGGTATCATGTCCCTCATAGCATAAGCGCATATTTAAACTTTATTAATGTTATACATTTTAATGTCATTTTATAAGTAGGCTACGCCAGAATGTTATTATTTTATTTGCTTGCTCCCAATTTGTATTAGCTGTTTTTGAATACTTTGTGCTTGCATAAAAATGCATTTTATACTATTGTGCACATTCATGCCCCTTTTCAAACAGAGGTTACGTAAAAATACATGGAAAATGTGCAGGGGATTTTTCCAGGATAATTTGATTTTTGGTTCATTCACACTGCCATTGATTTTCTGGAATCTGTGCGTGCATTCACACACATACTGTAAAGATCCCGTAAAGACAGGTGATGTATTTAAAGTCCTGCACTTGGAAAGTTCTTTGCACAGCATCTGAAGTTTGCACAAAGAACTTAATCATGACTTTTGGTTGAGATGACACGAGCATCCTCACTACGGCACAGCGCTTACGGCATTGTTTCTGCGTCTTATTCACACAGAATGCTTTCCGTAAATGTTGCCGCAATGTTACTAGGTCATCTTTACTGGAGCGATCCCAGAACATTTACAGAGCGATTTCGAAAATTTCCCCTGTTAAAATGTTTTATTTTGATTAATGTTTTTTTTTTTTTTTGAAAAAGTAATACTAAAATGATAAAGAAGGCCAAAATATTAAATGTAATTCATTAAAAAAATAATAATTTACTGAGTAATCCACTAATGGTGCTTTACATTGCATAGTACCCCATGTGTTGGGTCAGTTTAATTTTGGGTTTTTTTCCACTTGGTACAGTACGTAGTACCCAATACTTTTTTTAGTACCACCTCGGTTGGGGTTCCAAGCGAGCTGAGCTGATACTAAATGTGACTTAAAAACACTGTAGATTGTTGATTGCGATTGGTCTGAGAGAATCGTCACTACTAATGTCACGGCTAAATGCAAGACCTTTCTGGTTGAGCTGTCTCGAGCAAACTTGTTGTCATCTATTCTTTTGTTGTAAGTTCCCAAACTCCCTTTTAGCGGTGATAAACATCCACAGACTGAGAATTAGGAACACCATACCAGTGTTTTCCTTGTAGTTTGTTGCGGCACTTCCGCGTTTTAGAAAAAACTAAGTTTACATGCTAGTAACTCAAGAGGTATTTAAGATGTAATATCCTTTTTTAAATTCTGGTTCTTTTACTTATCTTTTGGTATCTCCATTTATAAGGCCCTAAGAATTGCAATACCAGTGAAATTGTGCCATCAACATTGCTCCAAGTAAATATTGTGAAAGTATACTTATTGTATTTTAAGAGGAATATATAAAGGGCAAATATTGTTGAAACTGGAAATTTGTTTTTTTCTTTTATCAAAACAATCACACTAAACATAGCCTATTTTAACTGGAGCTGTTCAATATTGCACTGCAATAAATACACTGAAATTGTTCAAATAAGGCACAACTTGCTGTCAACAATTTATTAATAAGTCGTCATGACTAGTATATTCACACAGTATTTGTAAGGGTTTTGTGTAAATTTGTATAAATGTATTTTATAGATTAGGGCTTGAGCACCAATGAAATGAGGACTTCATTGGCACTCCTCTGTTTGTCATTATCTCCAAAGTAAATCCCTTTTGTGGTCATTACCATAGTTGAAAACTGAAAGTTTGTTTGTGTAAATGTCAGAGGACGTGAAAATGTATATCTAAATGAGTTTTAGGAGTACCTGGTCAAAAATGTTTGATAACACCACCTATACATTTTCAATGAAGCAGCTCTTGGGAAACACATACATGAAATTCAGTAGGCTCATGTAACATTTCAATACTCATTGTTTACTAAGCAAGAATTCACGTAATATAAATATATTATTTTAAGACTATCTAGTACAATAATTTCTATGGTTTATTAGTAAAACTTTAACTGAGTAAAGTAATCTGACTTTGGTTAGTTCAATCAACATCATCTAATCTGGTTTATCAAAAGCTTTAGTTAAAACCACAAATGTTCTGACAGAAACACAACTGCCATTACTGACAAATTAATTTAACAGAAGTTAAGGGTCAAGATGCCAAATGAAGAAAACACTGATCACCATAATGACAACTTCAACCAACCTATTATAGCTTGCGGTCTATGTGAAATTGAAGCCTTGTTAAATTTTTTGAATGGTGCGCATCAGGCTATGGCGTATGGAATGTGTCTATCCATAAGCTAAGCCAAACACTCGACACAGAAGTATAAATTGGGGTTTAGATTTATGGTTAGTTTATATTTTTTGAATTACATTTTTTGTATGTCTTTTATTTGAATCGCAGACTTCAGCATAGGGTCATTAAAATAATACATCATCTTCCAATTTCTTGAAATTACTTTTAATTGCCATATGGATGTATACTTTATTTTGCCTTTGTTTTCAATGCTGACGACTTTGGAATCAATCCCATGTGACGTGTTAATTTCTTGTGTAAAGAAGGCTATCTTAGAGCAATATCTTAAAGCTACTTGTAACATCTCTAAACATATCTTTTCCTACTACAGTTTGCTTCTGTACTACCTATTATTCATTCCTTAAGCAGAGTGAGGACACTTCCTTGTAGTAGAGGAAGACCCTTACGACAGGTGCACAGAGACAGTTAGAGCATGACAGAGGAAGATAAGATAAGTGTCTTATTCACTCCTTAACACAACAAGCAAACATCTGCACCAAGAGTGAGTTGTGTACACACTATTATGACTCAAACTGAAGACTCTTTTTAGGTTAAACGGACCATTTATTTGTCAGTGCTACATTCACATGTAATGCCCCCCACGTCTAGCTTATGATTGCTGCCTTTTTGTTGTTGCCAAAACCACTGGTCAAGAAATGTCACATTTTAACTGTAATCAATCTTTTTGTTTTCTCCACAACAGGGATATGGCTCAGGAGACCAACCAGACCCAAGTGCCTTTACTCTGTGCCAATGGTTGTGGGTTCTACGGGAACCCCCGGAAAAACGGCATGTGCTCGGTGTGCTTTAAAGACTCCTTACAGCGGCAAAATGACAGCGGAAGATCCAGCGACCCAGGTGAGAGACACATAATGCACCTGTTTACAACACCCCTGCGTTATTAGCAGTATCTTGTCTGTTCTTTATGAAGGGAGGTTGGTAAGGTAAAAATGCGGTGGTATATGAATAGTTTAAAGGAATACTCATCCAAATATCAAAATTACCCCATGATTTACTGACCCTCAAGCAATCCGAGATGCATATGTCCATCATCTTGAGCATATTTGGGGTTATTTTAATGTCCTTCCTTATCCAAGTTGTATAACGGTAGAAAACAGGGATCAGGGAACAACATCTGACTTTAAACCCCAAGAAGTGCATCCATCCTTCACAGAAGTAATCCACACGGCTCTAAGGGGCTAATAAAGGTCTTCTTTGGGTAATCGCTAATATTATTGTTATTTTTGTACTAATGTTATTTTTACTAAAATAACTTCAAATGTGTTTGTCTGAAAAGATGATGGACATATAGTATGTGTCTCAGATGGCTTAAGGGCAAGTAAATCATAGTGTAATTTTGATATTTGGCTGGAGTATCGCTTCAATAATGGTCATAAGCCAAACATATAGTTGACTATTATCGATGCAGATAATGGTCAAATATCCTGACTGAAATAGCCAAATTATTTGCCTTATTAGATAAATCTGTCTAGTTTTCTTTTGACCCTGAAATATAATTGGTGTGAAACCTCCCAATCTGTGTTTTTATACCACAAAATATGATTTTTTTTGCTGTAATTTTTGAAGTTAAAATGCTTTCTCTTGTCCCAGTTTAATATGCAGAGACAACTAGAAGTAGGCTAACGGTAAGTTGAATTCCCTGAAAAGTATAAACACTGTTTAAAGGCATTAGACTGTTTGAGTCCCGACCATCCTCATACAGCAACAGCAGCCTGGTTTCCAATACAGATTTGTGTAAAACGTTTGTGATATAAAAAATAGCGAAATAAATGGCTCCATCAACAGATGTTTTGGGACTAAAACAATTTGTGTTTTTCTCAAAGTAAGTCTTTCTAAAAAAATGCGCCGAATGAAATTTATATTTATTTTTGCCTGAGAAACCCTTTGCCTCATGCAAGTGTAAAAACGTGTTTGAGATATGTGGTAGTTTTCATTGGGCAAATTTTTATTTGCACAATTTAAGGGTATAGAAACGCAAGTAGTGTCTTAATCAATGACGTAAGTTTTGGGATGGCCTTTTTGTTTGTATAACCAGTGGCTGACCTGGTGGAGTTCGTTTGGTTGTGCTACTTTCACATAAATTACAAACTTTGGCCTTGACTTTCATTCAGGAAAGTTAATTGTTTTTTTGTGAAGCAACTTAAATTAAACATTGGTTGCATTAGTCAGCTTTTAAAAACTACGAAGACTTCAAAATGGAAGTGTTGACACTTTTTGTGTCCTGTTTTTTCATTCCTGCAGTGTCATCCAGCGTAAGCAGTATAGGAGATTCTGTGTCTGTCCAGTTGACGTCACAACATGAGCGGAACAGGTAGGGCTTTTTCTGTACCACACCTCCCTTAGTTAAGGTAGATGCCATATATAACTTGGCACAAATTTTAAAGACTCTGAGGGATGGAGTTGTGTCTCTTTTTGAAGGCTGCATTTGGAGGTTGCTTTTGTCTTCGATGTCTGCCACTATATTTCATTGAGGTTGTCATTAATGTTTATTCCTTGAAATGTAATGGTTGCTTTTGAGAAATAAGCCAACTTTGAAGAAATATGGTGCTGAGAAATACCGCTTCCAGAGAGATCAGTCTTTAATATGAGATGTAGCTACTGTTTTAGACACACTTTCTCAGGTTTTTTTTACTTTATACATCTGCCACCCATCAAACCTTTATTAAGCAGGAGAGGTTTTAGGTTGTTTATGGTTTACAAGCAAAATCAATTCCAGCATTCATGTAGAAATAGACAAATGTGTGTTAGCGGGTGTGTGTATATTATCCCTGGCTTTAAAGAAAAAACTCCTATAATTTACTCACCTTAATGGCATTTACATTTACATTTTTTTATGTAATTTGCAGATATTATTATGCAAGTATTACTTGTTTCCTAAATAACATTAAGATCTTCTGTCAGTATTCTCTCCAAGCAGAATTTCTCAACGCCCACGGCAGCTACAAAAACAGACGAGGCAACAACAGTTTCTCAAGTGGCTTTGACAACACAAGAAGTACAACATGGTATGCTTTCGTTATACATTGACCTGGTCATTATGTCATCCACTTCTCCAAACCCTGATACTTAACTCCACCACAGCATTGAGCAGATGCATGACATGAGGGACAAAAGCTCTGCCAAGCTCCATAGAAACAGCCAGACAGCAGCTTTCTTTTTAACTAGCAGAGCTTCAGTTCAGTTCCAAATTCATGTTATTGTTTGCTTTGATACCAGGCCAGGAAGTGCTCAAAGTTCACTTGTTACGTTTAATAAAGCCCTGTTTTTCCATTTTCCAGGTCTAAATAGATTACATTGTAAGATGTTCTTCTGATGTATTTTACTAGAAACTTTTAGAATTAACCTCAACATTATGTTCATACTGTATAGCCAGTAAACTCTGATGTTAGAGTTGATACTGACTTTCACATGGGCTAAAGCAGTAAGGAATAGCTTTTTGTAATTGTACCAAGACATGAAAGGGCCCAAAAAATAAAAAAAAATTTCATTTTCTCATCCTCGTGTTGTTCTAAACATATATGAATTTCTTTTTTTCTAATAAACACAAAAAATATATTTTGATAAATGATGGTAAGCACATAGCTGATTGTAACCATTGATTTCCATTGTAGGAAAACAAATACAGTGAAATTCAATGTGTACTGTCAGCTGTGTGCTTTCCATCATTTATCAAAATATTCTCTTTATCATTTATCACAATACTTCCATAATATTTGTTTTCCTACTATGGAAGTCAAAGGTTACAATCAGCTGTGTGCTTACCATCATTTATCAAAATATCTTCTTCATCATTTATCATAATACTTCCATAATCCATAATATACATATATCAAAATATCTTCCTATGTGTTTATCAGAAAAAAGAAATTCAGACATATTTAGAACAACATGAGGATGAGAAAATATTGACAGAATTTTTATTTTTGAAATAATTTTCATCCTTTAATAAGCAATAGACATTTTGTGTTTTCCAGTATCACCACAATAGCGTTGCGTTAGCAGCATGAAACGTCATTAAACGCGCATTCTGATAAAATGTGGACGAGCTCAAAGCATTTTACACACTGTTTAAACCTGTGTTTAGCATCGTCCACTTGTGATCTGATCGACCTAAACACATCTTAATTCATGTGTAAATGGGGCCAATATGACTTTCTGTAAAGCCAATTTAAAACTTTGAAATAAAATAAAAAACACTATACATAGGAACAGGTAGAAACTCATAGTAAGTGCATTTTCTTGTCAATAACTATGTGTTTTTCTGGCTGTGTAGATGGCGTGTCGAGCACCAAATTAGCAAGAAACATTCAGGAGAAAGCCACCACAGACAAGCTGGTTACAGCAGGTAGCTCAGTGGAGGACAGCACGTTGAGAAGAAAGAGGAAGTTGGATGAAACTTATCAGCCAGTTGAAACGGAGTCTGGTGAGTACTGGGATCAGAAAAGCACATCTTTGCTTAGCTCCTGGCACAATTTTAAAGTTATGAGAAAATTTATATTTTCGGCTGATCTTGGAAACCTTGCAGATTTATAATGGCTGAAGAAAAGTTTCAGTTGTGAACTAGGGCTGCATATCGATTAATCGCAAGAAAATCGTTTGAAAATTTGTGTGTGTATGTATGTGACGTACTCTAGTTATATAGTTATGTATATATAAACGCAGACACATGGATGGGTAATTGTAAGAAAAAAATTTTTTTTATAATTTGTACATGCATATAAAATTGTATATACATGTGTAAATATTGCTTACATTTATTCAAGCTTGTGTGTGTTTATTTATACATAATTATTATACACACACATATATTATGTAAACAAAAACTTTTATCCTGCAAACGAGTAGTTGTGAATAATTGTTATGAAGACCTAGTGTAAACCAAGAACCTTTGAGAATCAGAAATTAATTAAAATAGTTAGGAGACTTTTTAAATGTTTTAACACCTGTATTATTTTGGTAGCCTCAGCAGCAGACGTCTCAGATCAGACCTCAGATGTACCAGAACATTCCAAACCCAAGAAAAACCGCTGTTTCACCTGCCGCAAGAAATTGGGGCTCACTGGTATGAATAAATGTAATATAATAATAGTAATAGTAATATAATGGATGCCAGGGAGCAGAACCTATGTGCACATTAGACATACTACAGTAATTTTCTTTATCAAAATATTGAATATCTCAACTATTTTTTTTCCGACAGGCTTTGGATGTCGATGCGGACACTTATTTTGCAGCGTTCACCGATACACCGACATTCACAGTTGTAGCTTTGACTATAAGGCTGATGCTGCTGAGAAAATAAGAAAAGAAAACCCCCTGGTCGTTGGGGTGAAAATCCAAAAAATTTAAGCTGCTTCCCCAACACCTTAAAAGTTGTGCATGGCACAATGAAACACATCTACATATTTTTTCCCTGTGTCCTTTTACCTCTTAAATTTCTTTAATTACAAATACTTTGGTTTATAACCCACTAAATATTTATATAATTACAGTAATAATTTAATTTACTTTATGTTCTGAAACATTTGTGTGGCTGTGCATTTCTGGTGTCTGAACAAAGCTTGCATGTTTAAACCATTGCCAGAATATGTCTTTTTGTTTTGTTTTATTTTAGTTTCTTCAAATAAGGATCATAACAATTTACGTAATGTTATAAAAGATAAGGTTTTCAACAATTACTGTATTTGCCCTTTCAAGTACAAGTGATTACAACTATACAAGTGGTTGTGTGTGTGCAGGTATATGCACCATCGCTGGATTAACACGTTTTGCACTTCATTATGGACTGTGTTTACTTTTTTTAGGGTACAGTTACTAGTTTGAGTGAAAGTTGTGTGTGACAGAAATGAGAGTGCTTTATTTATGTTTGTGCATGCACTATGTTCATGTTCAATAAAGTTTTACACATCACACATGTAACCCTGTTTAGTTTGTTCAACATTTCTTTATTTTTAATAGACATTTTATTTGTTGATTATCAGTAATACAAGTTTTGGCCGTTATTTTAATTCAAGCTAAACTATATGTTGACATTATCTTGGCTAGATGGGAAAATATTTTGCTTACCAAGTATGCTAACTAAACAGATGCAACATTTGTCAAGTAATTGAATGGTGGGTAGGTTGGCAAGGTATGGCACGGCCATTATTACGTCATAATTATTAAACATGAACGTCGAGTCAAGTTAAAAAACTTCATTCTTAAAAGTGAAACCAAAAGCATTATCGTGGTTTGAATGCTAAATAAAAGTAAATAAGTATAAGGTTTAATTTGGAGTGTGAAATAAGACTCATTGTAAGTGCTCTAATAAATAATTATCAACATTTTCAGTTGTTTCATTTAACGATATATTATCAGTTATCGAAAACAAATCATTTATCGACCTCAAACGAGCTGCGCAAATCGATCGGTTTATGACATCAAAGTACCGCGAGAGTAAAGTATCTCGCGATATTGCGATATCAACATACGCTAATAAGTCTGCGCAGCTACGCACGAAGTCGAACATCTCTTTATGCTGAGTCACGTTGAATAGGATACACGTTATTTATGAAGTGCACTTGGAGTAGGGAGGATGGAAGAGGACGCTTCTGATTGGCTCGTCACATTGACACGTGAGGCGGCGGCATCTTTCATATGGCTGCAGTCAACATCTGGAAGGGTTTACTCGCGCTGTTACTCAGTCTGAAGAGTTTACCCGAGTATAACTGCAATTTTACCATGTCTTTCATAAAAGTGGACGAGAACTCTGACTTTTCTTATCATAACCTGCCTTACGGAGTTTTTTCCACATCGGATAATGTAAGTATAATGTATGGTTTATTATACGACGAAGGTTTTAGGCTAGACATTACGACTGTTGATCAAATGTTGAGTAAGCGGAGTTTTTAAATCTAACTGAAAACCTGAAATAATACGTTTTAAGATTTGCATTACTTTGAATAAAAAATTGCATTACTGAAACTGATTTTCTTCTGAAATTCTGACAACAGCCCAGGCACAGAATCGGCGTTGCGATTGGAGACCAAATCCTGGACCTCAGTGTCATAAAGCATCTTTTCAATGGACCAGCTCTTGAGACCCACCAAGATGTTTTTGATCAGGTGAGCTATCTTAATTTAATTTGTTAATGTCATTGGTCTGTCCATCTTACAATCAATATAAACACACTTTTTCTCAAAAGCCAACGCTTAATGCTTTCATGGCATTGGGTTATGACGCTTGGAGAGAAGCAAGAAAGTTTCTCCAGATGCTTCTGGCTGCAAATGAGTCCACGCTGCGTGATGACGTCAGTTTAAGGAGCAGGTAAGCATGCATAACATACTATTTTACTAGATAATGATCAAATATGTTTCCAAGTAAAATCAGATTACCTCAGTGTAGTTCTTATCTATTCATCCCATCAATTATTTTATTTGAAGGAGTTTTACTTTACCTAATGCCTCTTAAGGTCATTTTGGCTTCTTGTGTGTGCTTTGTGATCTTCAGGGCATTTGTTCATCTAAGTTCAGCTGTGATGCATCTCCCAGCTGAGATCGGTGAGTGTTGCAGATAACACATAGGCTAACTTACACAGGATCATTTTTTTTTTCTATAGCTGTTTCAGCTTAGCCTCCTATAGTCAGTATTTGCAACACATTGTACTTTGGTTGTACGTTTTTGTGGTATCAGGATATTTAATGTGAAAGGGAAAGTGAGGTGGAAATTGATTAGCTCCATCTGGAATTTTATTGGCTTCTAAGAAGTAGGTTTTACATCGCAGAATAGAGCCTGGTGTTTGGAGGGGAGGGAATTAAAAGTGAGTGGTATTTGTAAAGTTATTTCAATCAGAGGTGAAGCAATTTATTGTTTTTTGATCAAAGATTAGAAGACAGTGATTTTTACTGTTGGCCGACAGGGATCATTGCACTGCAACGAAAGAAAACACATGCAAATAGAAAAAACCACAGCAAATTAAGAAAACATCTTCACCAGTTTGACAACACACGCACTGCATATACTCCAAGCACAGACAAATACAGAAACGTCAGACATACGGAAATGTTTGCTGTTTCTCAATCCTAAGGCTGTATATGTCATCAAGCCTGATTTATTTAAGTTAACCAAGCATTACATTCGCAAGTCATAAGCATATTACAACAATTTAAAGAGTAACTGCTCATGGGAACACAATATAAAGTTTTGAGTAGTTCACAAACAAAATTATACAAGTTAGAAAAATAACAAAATAAGTTAAGTTAGACAAATAACAAAATAAGCTAGAGCACTGTTCTGTAGCCAGTTACAAATGCATGGTCCATACGTCAGACAGCTTTATTTCAGTTAACTGATCATTACATTCCAGAAGGCATGTCAGATTCTACAGGTATGTAACTATTTTCATTTTTTTGTATAACATTAATCCCCCAGCAACAATTTTTTTTCTCTTTTTGAGTTATGTCATTTTGTGTTATTTTTTTGGACAGTTTACACTGCTGTATTATCTATATTACTGTCAATTGTAATAAAAAACTGAGCATAACATTCGCAAGTCATAAGCATATTACAATAATTTACACAAGAATCAGTCAACAATGAACTTTATATATTCTGAAACATAACAGTGTTTAAATGCATCCTACAAATGAGACTTCATGAGGGCACTATTTAATTTTAGAAATGACCAACATTTCCCAGACTTGTGCATCACTTTTTGTGACCCCCACCAAAACACTTCTGTTGTCTTTTCTTCTGCGTGCAGCGTGTTTCTGTATTTGTTTGTGTTGTAAGAATTTTCAACGCTTATCTGTATTTGTTTGTGTTGCGAGTATATGCAGCGCATGTGTTGTCAAACTGATGAAGAGGTTTTCTTAATTTGCTGGTGTTTTTTCTATTTGCATGTTTTCTTTCGTTGCAGTGACCCCTGGCGGCCACCGTAGATTTTTTTTTAAATTGGAACATAAAAGCCCAAAATACTCCCATTACAATAGGACCTACCCTTTTCGACCAAAAAACATTTTTCCCGTCGTTAAATTAGCAAAAGTGGATTCGGACATGCCCATTTAGACGTTGCGCTGTGCGCTTTAGACAATGCGCTTAGATCTTTTAAATAGAGCCCATAATATTGAGAAAATCGACTTTAAAGCAGTGTTTGTATTATGTCAATTATTTTAGGGGTCCCTTAGCTAAGCCCCAACCCCTGGGCAACCCCCTAACAATGTCCTTAATCTAAAAATCTGACAATTCCTCCTGAAAACAGCATAAGGCGCTCTTGAGAGTTTACATTTATTACAGACAGAAATATTTTGGATTAGTTTATTGCGAAATTGGGACAAATAATGGACTGTATCACTTTGTGGCAGCACAGCATGATCATTTTAAATTTATGTAGTATCTTAATTTCTATAAAAAAAAGGTGACCCCCTAAATTATATTTTTGTGCTTTATATGGGGTTCCTTAATGCTTATGGGATGTCCAGGTCGTGACCAGTCATGGCTCCCATATTACTAATAATAAATAAATTTGTATATATTTATGGTAGAAAATTTACAAAATATCTTCATGAAACATGGTCTTTATATAATATACTAATGTTATTTGACATTTAAAAAAATTATAATTTTGACCCATACAATGTATTGTTAGGTTTGCTACAAATATACCCATACGACTTATGGCTGGTTTTGTGGTACAGGTTAAAATGGTAAAATATACTCTATATTATTTGACTGTGTAATATTTATTTGACTCTAAAAATAGATAGTGCTTAGGATGTTAGTTTATTTTGTAAGTGGTACTGAAACTTTCTTATAAAGTCTATTTATGTGCCGCTATATTGACCACTAGAGTGCACTATTGACTAACTGTAGTTGTCAATGTCTACTTTGTATTTTTAGAAATCACCTGAAATGAGCAAGGTATTCAAGGCGTTTCGAATAAGGGTTTGTTCTAAACCCCAAAGAATCCTAGACAAAGTATATTTCTGCAAGTCTCCATTCAATTTATAATGTGTATTTGGTGCTGCTTATTTTTATTTTTGTAAACTTTATGCTTTCAAGGAAATTTAAGATTACATTTTAGAGCTACTTGCATATAAAATTATAAAATCCAAAATTATTTATTTTATATTCACATGCTTTAATACAACACACTTAAAGGTATAGACAAGTTCACTCAAAAAAAAAATCCTCTCATCATTTACTCATTTACATATCTTGTTCGAAGTCTGTTTGAGTTTCTGTTGAACACAAATGAAGATATTTTGATAAATGATGGTAAGCACACAGTTGACAGTGCCCATTGACTTCCATAGTATCTGTTTTTCCTACTATGGAAGTCAGTATTTATCAAAACATCTTCTTTTGTGTTCAAAAGAATAGAGAAACTCATCCAGACTCAGAACAATGTGACGATGAATTAATGATGACAGGATTTGTTGATGAACTATCCCTTTAAATCTTAACCTAAAAATTGCTGCATAAAGAAAATGAAAAGGACATTTATTTCTAAGTAGAGATGATTTGTGGAAGAAGTTTTAGTTGAATGTAGCATAATGCATTTTCGTATTAAAGACCCATTTTCTTGGGTGATTCAGTATTGTGGCAGAAAACACATCACTTCTCCAAAAAAGTCATTAAAATGACTGAGGATGCATATAAGATTATTTCCAAGTCACTGAATATCATTTGGAGTACAGTAAAATCAATAATTAGAAATGGATTTAAGCTGGATTTAAAGGTACCAAAGAATGCATTTAAATAATGTTAAATTGTTCTTAGATTTTTACATAGAAGGTTTATTAAGTGCAACATTTTACATGTCCATTTAAAACCCTAGGATTTGTCCTTTGAATGAAATTGTCTATTTTTGCCCTATTTGGATGGGTCATGAATAATAATGTTGAGGTCTGCTCTGATTGGCTCTGCTCATGACCGTAGCTCATATTGGTAATATTGAAACAACTGTTACATCACAGTCGTTGTTATGTTGAGATTGGCCTGTTGTCCAGCAGTCTTTTATATGCACAAGATTTACATAAGAAGGAAAAAAATGCAATTGTTATGGCACCTTTAGGTAGACAAGTTGAAAATATTCACTCTTTCCTTTTTGCACCTCCGTTTTCCATCATCTGTTTTCCTGCCTTCACTTCGACAGGGGACTACACAGACTTTTACTCATCCAGAGATCATGCCACCAACGTTGGAATAATGTTCCGTGGAAAAGAGAATGCCTTGATGCCCAACTGGTATGTGACAGGTTATGAATTTTCCTCACCCCATAAATCCTAACATTTAAATAAAGTGTGCTTCCACTTAAGTGTGAAATATGCTGACTGACCAACTCCTGTTCACTTGATATTTCATGTATATTTTGAGCTGCCAACCATATAGGTAATAGTTTAAAAGAGCCAGCAAAGTTCTTCCATGTTTTTCCCATAAAAATGCTCTTTGTTCCTTTTGCTGTGTACGCCTGTCATGCTAAATAATGCACCTGTATGTTCCAATTCTTTGTCTTTTAGCAATAACTCTCGCCTCCAAAACAGAACTGTATTTCTTTCCTTGTTTTTCACTTACAAGGCTCAGAATTGGAGTTATTCGCTTGGAAACAGAACAGGGACTTTTTGAAAAGTTTTAGTTTTAGTGGATATCTTACACCGCTAAAATTCCTCTCCAAATTTGTGTCATTTCTCCTGAAAAGTCTTGAAAAAACTTTAAAGGTTAAAACCACCTCATTGTCAGTGACATAACCTCAAAAGTCATTCTTTTTGCAATTTTAGAAATTATACTCTTGACATTTAAAGGAATCGTTTATCTGAACATGAAAATCCTCTTATAATTTACTCACCCGCATACCTTCCCAAATTTCTGTAAATATCCCAGACTTCCTTTCTTTAGTTTAACACAAACAAATAATTGTTCATTAATCACAGCCGTATAATATTATATGGGGGTCAACATGGTGGAGTTCCAAAATGTGTGGCACGTTCAAATACGCCAATATGTTGATAAAGTTGAATCTCAATGGTTTTGGTGTCTCTTGTGAATAAATGTGCACATGGCCACCAGACACAAGACATACCAAGCTTCACCATGTTGACCACCATATTAGAATTTAAAAATGCAATATTTTATTATAAAAATCTTTGCTCGTGTTCATCTGAAGAATGTTGAGTAAATGATTATTGCGTAAATTATCAGATTTGTATAAAGAATTCTCTAAAGTCTTTCCCTGTCAGCTGTTTTTTTTAAGTTGCCAGCCAGTGCCAGCATTTTTTTATGATTTTCACAAAAGTTGAATGCCTTCTAGAAAATTATCTTTTTTAAATATATAAACATACAAATTGTAT
This sequence comes from Paramisgurnus dabryanus, assembly GCF_030506205.2. Taxonomy (NCBI): domain Eukaryota; kingdom Metazoa; phylum Chordata; class Actinopteri; order Cypriniformes; family Cobitidae; genus Paramisgurnus; species Paramisgurnus dabryanus. The sequence continues at coordinate 7,311,250 of NC_133338.1, read as the reverse complement.
GTTTCATTTAATATATTAAATGAAAGAACAGATCCTCTGCTTTCAATAAAAAATGTTTAATCCTATATTAATTTTTCTAAAATATGGGTAGGTTTTTTAAAAATACCACATTTTAAATAAAAAACTGAGATAATTGCTATTTTGTAAAGGAGTTTTGTTAGAGATCATATTCAGAGCTATGATCAAAGTCCAGTTTTTACTGTTTTAATCAAGTGAATGCGTTAGTGTTTTATAAGTTTGGTAAGAGTGCCACCTAGTGTGTAAAAGCGGAAATAGGGATTGCAGTAACATTTTTTCATTGGCAGGGAAGTGTTTTCTCTTAATTGACGAGATAACTCAATGGAAGTCAATGGTGCCCCAGATCTGCTTGGTAAAATATTACCGCATTTGTAAAAAATATTTGCTGCATTTGTAAGCATGCGCACCACACTTGGGCTAAACAATGAAAATGCTTTATTTTTCTATTTTCAGACGAATATTTTCGGTTGCTGCACATTTGGTTTATCTATCTAGAAAAGGTAAGAAATATTAAAGAAAAACAAAAATTACATTTAGCATTTTTACTGTAGGCTAAGGCTACCGGTGGGGTATCATGGGAGAGCTTCCTCTGTGGTTGTGTCTGGAACACCAATCAGAAGACCCCAAGGACAAATGAGACCAGACCCAGGTAAACATGTTCAGACACTTATTACACATGGGTGATTAATATATGGGGATTATTATTTTATTTTGGTAAGTTGAATAGATCTGCAAACACAACAAGTTAAAAGTAATCATTACATTAAAAAAAGGAAAAAAATAAAAGAAAGGATTGTTTTTGAATTAAAATACTCAAATACAAACCATCCAACAAAATTACTTTCATAGCTAGTGCAAGTTTTAAAAATCTTTATATGACATTTATGATTGTTAAACTTAAGTGCACAAACCACAAAAATCAGGTGTTCTGATATCTACATAGAAGGTATGTGGCTTTATTAAAGGAACAGTATGTAAGAAATTTATATCAATTAATCATTAAATGGCCCTGAAATGTCACTAGACATTAAGAAATCCTTTTCATTTCAAATACTTTTATCACTGACAACAGCAGTCCGGCCAGGATATTGTCATTTAAAAAGTGGAGTTGCAGCCCTCAACTGATGTTTATGTTGTCGTTTGGTATATTGGCCACCAGCTGTGTGATTGCAGTACCAGTTTTAGCCACACGTTTTGTGATTGCAATACCAGTTTTGGCCACAATCCTACATACTGTTCCTTTAAGTGCAAACATTATCTAGAAATGTTTTTCATATCCGTTAACAACCCTAGGATTTGCCCTAAAAATTGAATAGTCTATTATTACCTTATTTAAAAGGGGCATGAATAATAATGTGGAGTTCTGATCTGATTGGCTATTTCACAGTTCAGTAGCTCTGTGTGCAAACAGACCTTATGTTTAAGCCTGTATCAGACAAAGATTGGAAATTGATTTTTTTTGTGTTTTTTCAGTATGGACCTGCAAAATGTAACTGTAACGCATTAGCTACAAAAGTAATCGACACCAAGTGACACGCACCCGCTTGATGGGCGTTCCTTGGCTAGTATGTAAAAGCGGTATCAAAAGTCACTTTAGAGGTATTGTTAATTTACATGAACAATGTTTTTGGATTTAAAAGTATTTATTTCTCGATAAAATATATGAGATAAAATGACAAACTTATCAGATATATACAGAAATATATCGACTCGGCCACAGACCTACGTCAAGCTGCCCCTTCACTCCGATTGGCCGTCCCTTTGTCGCATCGCTCGGCATTTGCATAAAATAGTCTTATTGGCTAATTGGGCCCCTACTTGCTCGCGCAGCGGGGATCTCGTCCGTCGCTTGTCACTGGTTAACGGCCACTCCCATTGAAAATGAATGGTAGCCTGTCGCTCTGGCTCTTGTAGCTAATATGACTGGGGGGTTAAATACCTATGCAAAGTCTCTGTTTTTAAATAAGTTTTGCATCCCATAGTTAAGTGAGTGTAAATTTCAGAATTGTCATGTCCATATTATTTCTTCCTTATAAATGCACATATAAAAATTTTATAAAATAAATATTAAATGTTCTTTGAGGAAATATTCTTTCTTTATTTGTTGGTTATTATTGCTTCTGGTTTGTGCATTTAAATTCAAAGAGTTCCTGCAAAGTATGTTGTCATCCAAAAATGTTTTTGTCACATCCATAAGGCATGCATTTTTCCCTCATCTTAAATAGAAAACTTGTAAATATATTGCTATTTTTATGATGTCTGGACTCTATCATCATGGGTTTTGGGAAATATAAACAGATGGTTCAGTATATTGCCAATAAATGCATTCTTTGAGAAATTATATTTCAAGTTTTGACTGCAACTGTTACATCTATAACGTTGAAATTGCTCATATATCTAACAAAATCTCCATGTAATATATAATGATGTGCGGTCATTTTATTTGGTTTCTCAAATTATTTTTAATAGGTTCACTTCATGTCTGATGCTATGTTGATTTAAACATATAGTCAATATATAAGTAAAATAAAAACTTTTCTGCTATGATATTCTTTAAAATCATTGTCAATATTTTTATTTGTGTAATCTGTCTCTCCTTCAGCTCAACCACCTGTTTTTGGGGCAAGCAAACAGCTGGACATAGAACTGGAGATGGTGAGATTGGGTTTTATTTGATAATTGAATAGGCAAGCATCTGTTATTCAACATTAAAGGTCACCTGTTCAGTCTTATGCAGAGGTGCAGACAGTGCAGTTTTTTTTTTTTAAACAAGACACTGCCTCAGGAGAAATCTCTTTGACAAATGTATTTCAGAAAGGAAACGTTTCATCCTTAAACACTTAGCAAGTTTAGTGCTTAAAACAAGATTAACAACTTAATAATTGGAATAAAAACCTGTTAATGCTGTTTGAAAATGTACCATAATTAGGGCCCTATGAAATCTGTTAATTTTTTCCCCAAATTCTGTTTTATTTATTTATTTGTGCGGACTCTTGTGTGAGCAAGGCGGACGCGTTGAAGAAAATATACTGTACCTTTAGTCTGCTGTGTCCCGGGCTTTAACAAAACCTGCTTGCGCTCTAACGAGGCAACGCTTGTCATTGTTTGCAATGCATGACAATAAACGGACGTATCTTTCTTTATGTCCAACATTACATAAAATGAAAATGTTTCTGTGTGTTTTATCATAAGGTCCTACATATTGAGTCTAAATAAGATAAATGTATAAAATAAATTGGGAAGTCTGTGGTTCCCCTTCGAGGGAACTTGGGCTGCGTCGCCGAAGCTACGCTATGGGAACGCCCTCTGCGTGATTGCGTCTGAAGCACGTATGTCAAATCAATCCAATGGTCAAGTGACACGTCATAGGCGGGTGACGTGGGAACCAGGAAGCTATAAAAAGAGCACCCGGCAAGCGGACTACAGCTCTTTGTGCCTCAGCAAGCAAGTGTGTGTCATGATCATGTCCAAGTCCAAACAAAGTTTTAAGGAGTGTGCTTCCCCGTGTCCTCGTTTCATTACGAGCGAGGACTCGCATCGTCTCTGTGTTATGTGCCTCGGGGCACAACACACACGATCATCTCTTGAGAGGGGTGGTTGTGCACATTGTGAAAGGATGCCGCTCCGTACGTTGCGCTCGCGGCTCGCACTCTTCGAGGAGGGTGGTGAGCCGCGTGTTCCCCACGGTTCTGGCCCCGCTGCTGCCGAGGCAGAGTGGAAGCTGCGATCGTGGGAATCACAGCTAGATCTCGCGGACGAGCTTGAGATGGATCTTCCCCTTTCTCAGCCTTCACCCGCGGGATCTAGTGCCCCGTCTCTGGATTCGGAAGCCCGCCCTGCGGTTTCTTCCGCCCAGGGCGGGAGCCCAGATTTGCATTTATCGTCGTCCGAGGAAGTCGATATTATGTCTGTGGACGTGGTGGACGCTGAGGAAACTTCTCATTCGTCCCCCGCGTTTGATGATTTATTGGAGGTTGTCACTAATGCCGTGGCTCGCTTAAAATTAGACTGGCCGGCGGAGACACAGAGCGCGCGTCCTCAGAGCATGTTAGACGAGCGCTTTTTAAAACAGAAACCTCACCTTCGCGGCGCAACATGCCTTTCTTTCCTGATCTCCACAGCGAGCTGTCAAGATCATGGAAAGCTCCGTATTCAGCCCGTGTTCATACCCCGCACGCCACCATGTATTCCAACATTGTGGGGATGGGTGAACACGGATATTTAACGATGCCCCGGGTGGAGCAGACGCTTGCGAGCTATCTCTCCCCCGCTGCGGCATCATCATTAAAATCGCATTCGCTTCCCACAAAACCGGTTAGGTTAACTTCATCCTTAGTGGGTAAAGCTTATAAGTCTGCAGGGCAGGCTGGGGCTTCACTGCATACCTTAGCTGTCTTACAGGCGTACCAAGCAGAACTGCTTTAAGATTTAGATACCGAGGCAGGGGGGTATGTCTGATATATTTAAAGAGCTTCGTCGAGTCACTGATGTGTCACTCAGGGCGATTAAAGAGACTGCGAAAGCCGTGGGTAGATCAATGGGAGCTCTCGTAGCCACGGAACGCCATTTATGGCTTAATCTGTCAGAGCTTAAAACCTCAGATAGGGCATTTCTCTTAGACGCGCCCGTTGCGCCCTCCGGTCTCTTCGGCGATGCCGTTAATACTGTCGGCGAGAGATTTGCGGAGGCTCGTAAGCAGTCGGCGGCGTTCGAACGCTATCTCCCCCGCCGTGCTCTTGATTCTAGGGCTGCTGGGCGGGAGCAGCCATCGACATCGTATAGAGCATCGCAAAAGCATAGTGTTGCCACTCGTGGTCTCCCTCAAAAAAACTGGGGTACGGGCGGTCGCACTCAGACATCATCCAAGCAGAAAACAGACCTGAGGGCTGTTATTATGGCGAGGAAGGCGTCGGCTAAAAAGAAGTCCTGAGGGACGTAGTGTCATATTTCCGAGGGCAGCCCCCAGTCGGGGAGAGCCGGCAGTCACCTCACAACACGGTGCCCGTCTCTCCTCGATGCCCTCGGGATGCCAGTGTGTTAACCCCGCCGCAGTGTGTGTTTCGGGGCACAGCGGCTTCATATTCTTGTGTGCCTCGTGCGCAGGGCACGCAACACCTCTCTCCGAGGAGGGAGGCATTAATATCACCCAGGTTGAACCCCCAATTCAACGGCGTGTTATCTACCATAGTGGGTGCTGGGCAGGCTCTAATAATGGAACAAGAAGTAGAAACTCTCTTGTGCAAGGATGCCATCGAATGTGTGCCTCCTCACGACAGGGAGTCAGGGTTTTACAGCCGCTATTTCATAGTTCCAAAGAAAGATTGGGGGTTACGTCCTATTTTAGATCTACGTCATCTGAACCGGTCTGTTGCAAAACTAAAGCTCAAGATGTTAACTATAAAGCAGATCGTCACACAAATCAGATCCGAGGACTGGTTTGTGACTATAGATCTAAAAGACGCGTATTTTCACATATCTATCCTCCCGCAACACAGGAGATTCCTGAGGTTCGCCTTCGGGGGCGTGGCTTACCAATATCGGGTTCTCCCTTTCGGTCTATCTCTGTCACCCCGTACATTTACAAAGTGCATGGATGCAGCGCTGGCTCCATTACGACTCTGGGGCATCCGTGTCTTAAACTACATAGACCATTGGTTAATTTTAGCCCAATCAGAGAGTATGGCATGGCAGCATCGAGATGCTGTGCTGACCCACATGAGAGGACTGGGGTTAAGGCTAAATGCAAAGAAAAGCATGCTCTCTCCAGTACAGAGGACAGCTTTTCTTGGCGTTATATGGGATTCAACAACAATGCAGGCACATCTGTCCCCTGCTCGTGTGGAATCCATTCTTTTGGCTGTAGGCAGAGTGAAGTTAGGCCAGTCACACACTGTAAAACAATTTCAGAGGTTGTTGGGGCTCATGGCAGCAGCGTCCAATGTGATACCCCTTGGGCTGCTTCACATGAGACCGCTACAGTGGTGGCTCAAAACCAAAGGGTTTTCCCCGAGGGGCAACCCGTTCCGTCTGATCAAGGTCACGCGGAGATGTGTTCGTGCCTTAGATCTTTGGAAGAGACCATGGTTTCTCTCCCAAGGACTGATGTTGGGGGCTCAGTACCGTCGAGTTACGCTGACAACGGATGCTTCCCTCACAGGCTGGGGAGCAACTATGGAGGGCCATTTGGCTCATGGATTATGGGGGGCCAAACAGCTCAGTTGGCACATAAATTGCCTAGAGATGATGGCGGTGTTCTACGCCCTGAGATGTTTCATCCCTCACCTGCGGGGCCATCACGTGTTAGTCCGGACAGACAACACGTCGGTAGTCGCGTACATCAACCACCAGGGGGGTTTGCGTTCACGCCCTTTGTACAAATAGGCGCGGCATATCCTTCTGTGGACACAGGGGAAGTTGCTGTCCCTCAGAGCAGTGTACATTCCCGGGTGTCTGAATCAGGGAGCAGACGTCCTGTCGAGACAGGGGCTGAGGCCCGGGCAGTGGAGGCTCCACCCTCAGGTGGTGGAGTCCATTTGGACGAGATTTTACCAGGCGGAAGTGGATCTGTTTGCGTCCAGAGAGACGACACACTGTCCGCTATGGTTTTCTCTCACACATCCAGCACCGCTGGGACTGGATGCCATGGTTCAGCCGTGGCCGAGGCTACGGCTGTACGCTTTTCCCCCGATCGCTCTGCTCCCGGGAGTTCTGGAGAGGGTTCGTCGCAACAACTCAGCCTGTTGTTGGTAGCCCCACTCTGGCCGAACCGAATATGGTTCTCGGACCTGGTGTCCCTCCTCGACGGCTCACCTTGGGAAATACCCGTCAGGAGGGATCTCCTCTCTCTGGCGGGTGGCTCAATTCTTCACCCCCGCCCAGAGTTATGGAAACTGTGGGTCTGGCCACTGAGGGGGCCAGACTCATAGAATCTGGTCTCTCAGCTGAGGCTGCTGAGACCATTCTTCACTCCAGAGCTCCCTCCACGAGGAAGCTTTATGCCTTTAAATGTAGAGTTTTTACTTCCTGGTGCAGCAAACACCTGCATGACCCTGTGAACTGCCCAATTGGTACAGTCTTGGAGTTTCTGCAGGAAAAGTTCACCGCAGGGTTATCTCCTTCTACGCTGAAGGTGTATGTGGCGGCCATCTCGGCTTACCATGTTCCTTTGGTCGGGCAGTCCCTTGGGAGAGACCCGCTGGTGGTCCGCTTCCTTCATGGCACTACGAGGCTGAGGTCTGTAGTCCGACCCAGGGTCCCAGCTTGGGACCTGGCCGTTGTGCTAGAAGGTCTGTCCATTGCTCCGTTTGAGCCCATTGAGACTGTTCCAGTCCAGTTTGTGGCACTTAAGACAGTACTTCTGTTGGCAGTCACTCTCTGAGGAGAGTGGGTGACATTCAGGCCCTGTCGGTTTCCCCTACGTGCCTTGAGTTCGCACCGGGGATGGTTAAGGCTTTCTTGTACCCAAGGCCCGGCTATGTGCCTAAGGTACCGACTAATGTGCCACGACCTGTCGTACTTCAGGCCCTCTGTCCTCCCCCATTTAGGGATAGGAATCAGGAAAAGCTTAACTTGGTGTGTCCAGTGCGAGCACTGGATGCCTATGTTCACAGATCTTCTTTGTGGAGGAGGTCTGAACAACTGTTTGTGTGCTTTGGCTCGCCCAAGAAAGGCCTGCCGGCGACCAAGCAGACACTCAGTAAGTGGATAGTTGAGGCTATCTCTCTGGCTTATGAGACCACTGGACGGCCTACACCTATCACCGTCAGGGCTCATTCTACTTGGGGTATGGCAGCCTCCAAGGCCTTGTGGCTAGGGGCTTCAATGCAGGATGTCTGTGATGCGGCAGGCTGGTCCTCTCCGCTCACATTCGTTCGGTTCTACGAGTTAGATGTTGGTGCTACGCCTGGAGCCCAGGTGCTCATGTCTTAAGCTGTGCGCGTTTTTACACACAGACAGGCACTTTGTAGTATGGTGTTTTGGTACATCATTCCCATAGCGTAGCTTCGGGGACACAGCTCGAGTTCCCTCGAAGGGGAACGTCTCGGGTTACGAATGTAACCATTGTTCCCCGAGAAGGGAACGAGACGCTGCGTCTCCCTGCCATACTCCCTGCATCCCTGTCTCGCCTTGCTTCGGCACAATCTAGCTGAAGTCGGCTTGCCGGGTGCTCTTTTTATAGCTTCCTGGTTCCCACGTCACCTGCCTATGACGTGTCACTTGACCATTGGATTGATTTGACATACGTGCTTCAGACGCAATCACGCAGAGGGCGTTCCCATAGCGTAGCTTCGGCGACGCAGCGTCTCGTTCCCTTCTCGGGGAACAATGGTTACATTCGTAACCCGAGACGTTTTTGTGCGTGTGGTTTATATTACACTAAGGAAGAAGAATGAAGCTCTTTCTGTGTTCATCTCTCAGGCATTCTTTGTGGGGAAAGGCAACAAGTTGGGTGAGCCCATCCCAGTGGAGAAGACCCATGAGCACATTTTCGGCATGGTTTTAATGAACGACTGGAGTGGTGAGAACATGTAACATATTAATTTTAAGATTTACCAAACACCTGTTTAATTGCATGGCTTTCGTTCAAAAAGTTTGCTGTTTTGTTTAGGAATGTTGTACTTGGAGTATAGCACTTATGAAGGTGAAAGAGATTAAAATAAATGAACAAAATACACACTTTTAAATCACAACTATATAGTATGAAAATGTCTATGCAAAATACAGGTATAAATGAGTGCTGTGACCCATCTCAGTTGATCAGTGATCATTACTGATCACAACCCGCGGTTCGGCTCAGATACGATTCGCAGATTTTTCATTTACACGTGTTTCTAAGGCTTGCAAATGTTAACATTCAAGTGATTTAAAACAATTTAACCGCAAAAAGGCACTAAAGTGAGCAGATTTCTGTACACACATGCGGTTAAATGTGTCCGGTCCGGCTCCAGCCATCAGAACTCCTCATGTGTAAACTATAACAAGAGTTGCGCTACTGTGTCTCATACTGTAGTCCGTTAACATACATTTGATGAATAGAGCAATGAAAAACAACGTAACGTTTTTATGTGAAGCTACTGTTTATGCTGCATCTTCTTCCTGAAGCACCGTTTTGGAATTCGCCCTCAGCCTGTGTGTGAGCACACGTTTAAATGCCCTCAGTAGTGTATACCCGGAGAGACGCATTTCAAACATAACATAAAATCTTTCTGTTCTTGACAGGGCACGTACACACAAAATTATCTCACAGTATTCTTTTTCTAATGAAAACATTTGTTTATGTCTTAAGTGAATTATAGAGTCAGAAACCAGTCTGTGCTTATTTGTTCTTAAAGAGACAGTAACCTCAATTAACGTACTTAAAGGCACGCCACAGAACTTTTTGGCCACTAGGGCGTGCTAGACATGTATTTTTCACGTCTAGCTCCCCTAAAGGCCACAAGCGCAGTAGCACTGTCGCAAAGGAAAAGAAGACTACTCTTTAGGTCACAAAGTGTGCCTTCCAGCATGTCATATGAATATAATTTCATGGGTTTTATTTTATTTCAAACGCCAAAACATCGCATAGCTCACGTTTTCAAGCCAGCTGTAACGGTGGACGCTTGGTTAAAGTTTATATAAAAAATTGCCTTAAATAGAAATCGAACCCAGCTCGCCTGTGTCATAGATCCATGACACTACCACGCCGCCACAGTGTCACGTGATATAAGTCACTCTCTACACTCTCTAAGTAGCCTCCAGTAAAATTCACGTAAAAAAACAGTGTTCGGGCGCCAGACAGGACTTAAGTTATATATGCAAGCAATATTACATTACTTACTAGTCCAAAAGCATG
>NC_133338.1:6923700-7001200 GCF_030506205.2 Paramisgurnus dabryanus | reverse complement strand
CACAGCCGAGGAGGCCGACGTTCTTGTAAGAGCAGTCAAAGACAGAGAAGTTGTTTTGTATGGGGATAGTAGAAACCTGCCCAAATCAGCGTAGGTGAAACATAGCGATTGGTTAAACATTGAAATAGCCACAGTCTCATCAGTTGGCATCCCCATCGTTGCGCCAAGCGCTACAATGATGTCAGGAGACGGGGGAATCCCAAGCTTGCCAGCATAAATCGGGCACGCCGTGTAACGGGAGGTGGATCTGCCTCTACACAGACGCCAGCAGAGGACATCTCTGCGTCCACCCTCACCGCTGAAAGGGTTTGGGGGCTTTGAAATCGGACCCAAGAAACGCAAGCAAGGTCCATCCCCAAAGTACTCTTACAAATCAAGTTCATATACATTAAGGTTTCTAATGAAAACATTTTAATTATTATTTACATAAAATAAACGTAATACAGCCACACAAAGAAAACGTATGAAAATATTTTAATCGTTATTTGCATGAGAATTTTTTAACGCAGCCACACAATAAATAAAAACATATCACAATGCTCACCACTATGATTCCCCTTATCTTGTGTATTAATATTTTTTAGTGTTAACAATTTATGATTTGCAAAAATAACTGTTGCATCTGTGTAGATTAGATAAGCAAATTGTGTGCGCGTTGTGCACGCTATACATTATGGTCAAGCATGCGCCCTTAAAATAGCATAATGAACAACGCACAGTGGCGCAATTGTTTTTTGAAACTGCAAAATAGCATCAGGGATGGTTTGCGCCAGAACACGCCTCTTTTTTTGCGCTGAACCGCCCAGGGAGCGCAAGTTAATTCCCTAGTTTGCCGACGTGCGTCTGTGGAGGGAAAAACCTGCTGTGCGCCGGTGCAAAATACGAATGATACATGCGTCACTGACAAAGTCAATAGCGCTGGGTGCAAGATAGGGCCCTTTGTGAGATATCACCACTGATTAAGTCAAGTAATAAAGAGAGTGCTCATACCACGTTAAGATTAAATGGAAAATAAATGAATGCTATATATATATATATATATATATATGAGAGAGAGATAGATAGATAGATAGATAGATAGATAGATAGATAGATAGATAGATAGATAGATAGATAGATAGATATAGATAGAGTTTTATTAACTTTTACTTCAAGCCAAAACAATAACAAAAAGACAAAATATGAATAAAATAAACAAGTAATACATTCATGAGACCAAATACTGCTGGTTTGATCAACCCAAAACAAATAAAATCACATTTTTGACCATCAAACACGAATAGATCATAGCCAGTGGGAAATTATAAGTGTCAGAGATCATGCTATGGTCAGCGGGGTGAGTGAACACTGACGCCCGCTCTGGATCTCACTTTCGTAATCTTTCTAAACAAATGTTCAAATAGACACTATCTTTACTAATCGACTGCAGATTTGAATATTATACATATATATTTTTGCCTGAACTAATCATAAAACAACTTTTTGTGATCAAGAACTGTAATATTGAGAAATGGCTATTCCGTCTGTTGTCATTCTAGTCTTCAAATCCATGGCGGAAGAAAGTAGTTCCCAACAAAGAGGCTTTTAAAAGCGTGCAGCCTTGTGCCTCTGGCCTAATCACAGCTATAATGGTATAGAGTTATGTCACACTCCTACTTGAGCGATATTGCAATATGACTCTGTGAAGTTCACTTCCGGACATCATTGACTCATCAGAGAAATGAGAAGCTTGCCACCAGCAGGTAGCCTACTCAAGCCCAAGTCTCAAATGCTCAGTCATAGGAGGTAAATATTGTAGGCTACCAAGTATCTCAAGATGTTTGTTTTAATACTAATTAGTGGTGTAACGGATTGCAGTAGATTCGTACTCCGTACAGATCACGACCCACGGTTCGGCTCGCATGCGGTTCGCGGATTAATACGCAAATTTAAATAGGGTGAAAGTTGATCATTTGCACGTGTTTCAAAGGCTTACAAATGTTAACACTTAAGTGATTTTAAACTATTAAACCGCAAAAAGGTGCTAAAGTGAACAATTTTCTGTATGCACAGACGCACTTGCGATTTTATGTGTCAGGTCCAACTCCAATCAAACGTGATTATCTCTATGCCCTTCAAAGAACTCTTGATGTGTAAACTTGGGAGAGAGTTGCGCTACTGTGTCTAATACTGTAGTACATTAAAATACATTTGGTGAATAAAGCACTGAAAAACAATGTGATTTTCACTTTATGTGGAGCGACTGTTTATGCTGCATCTTCTTCCCGAAGTGCCGTTTGGAATGCATCGTCCGTCTGTGTGTGCACGTGTTTAAGTGCACTCAACAAATGTAGGCATGTCAGAATTACAGTTATGCCGCTTACATAATGTAGCCTTTTCTAATGTTTGATGACAAGATAGAGACTTAAGGAAAATTATGTAGACTGATAATTTAAGTTTAATGTCCTAATGATCAGCCTATTTATTTAGTCCCACAGCTGACATGGAACGTTATTTACCGGTTCGGGTACTTTATTTTTTTGTTCTAAATGGTTCAGGAACATCAACTTTAGGGTTGAACCAAAAACCGGAAATGTTAAATTACTGCTTTTGTTCAGAACGAACCCACTGGGAAAAAATTCTGGTTCAAAGCCCTGATTCATTAGCCTGACTGCGCCCTCCTACGCACTTCTGCTCAATTTCATTTTCCTTCAGTACTACGTCTGGGATTTCGGTCTATTCTAGCGTTTTGAGAAATCAAATTTTTTTAGGACCAATCAGTGAACAGAGGGATTGGCTGAGATCGATGACGTTGATGTTGTGCGTCAGTTTGAGTTGTAGTTCAGTAATGGCAGTGAGAAAAGCTATTAGGTCCATTTGTTGCAAAACTGCCGAATATACAGGAGTTAAAGCCGGAGCAAGAACAATGTTTGCTAAGTTTTGTTGGTCTGATCATTCGACTTGTTGTTTCCGGCCGGTTTTGGCGCATGATATACGTCACGACCACACATTTGCGATTGGCTATGGCAGATCCTGAGTGACTCTTGGCAGATCCAAGAGTGTTGAACTTTAACAGAGAACCCGCCTACAAGGAAGTAAACGTTTCTCAATGGAGAGAGGCCAGACTCTTTGTACAAATGAAATGTAGAACCAGGCTACTGATTCATATCGATCTATAAAAATTAAATAAAGACTGATGTGTAATTGACTGTACATAAACCTGATAGCTGGATTGGAAAGACTGATAAATTAAATATGTTCTGCAACATTTATTGAATTCAACTTAATTATATGCCAAATTTTATGCCAAATTTACTAACCAACAATACAGATAGCCAAGCTGCAATGTCAAGTACCCATGCATCTGTACCGTCAGCCTGTTCTCACTGTTAAAGGTCACATATGGTCAAAACTAAAATTTTGTGGCTTTTTCATGATAACTGAGGTCTAGGGGCTATGTAAGTACCATATAAGTTTCAAAACAGTCATTTAAGAGTCAAATTCACACAGCCTGCTTCAAGTATCTGTGAGTTAAAACGGTTCGTTTGTACTTCCTTGAAGTTGCTATGTCACCAAGAGACAGTCGCCACCTTCAGTCTCCACCCCGAGCACTGTCCACCGCCCCACCCCCTTTTTGCCAAATAAACTCCTAAGGAATATCACACCACATGAGAAAATGCTGTTCAATTGATGGATGTCAGGAAACTAAATGATTGCAAAGGCTTCTGAAAAATATTAATATACGATAACAATGGCTATTCATTTAATTAGAAATTCCTTAACAAATAGTTCGACTTTAGCTGTCTGTTCTAAACATTTCACAAGTGACGGCTTCAGTGTGGCAGTTCAATGCTGGTTTCTCCAGGAATCTACTCATCAAAGATGTTGCAGTCCTTACTTTGTTGGAAGTAGGGATGCAGCGATTATAGATTTTGATGGTACGGTTATAGTCTGATAAATAATCACGGTTGTACGGTTATTACGGTTATTAAAGATTCATTTATTTTACAACATTAATGTACAGAATCACATGAATAAATTTTTGAACAATTGCTAAATTTTTCTGTATTTTCAGTTTGTGTATTTTCTCTACAATTCTTGGACAAATGATAATTATAATAACTTGGCTGGCTTTGACTTAAACCGTATAGGTGCCTTTGAAACCTGTAGGCTATTCATTTTAATGATCTTTTGAATAAATGTAACTTTACATTTGGACTGAATAAAGTTATATTATTTTGGTTTGTTTGAAGTATTGAAGTAAATTATATGAAGTAAAAATGATAAGAGCCTCTCAAAATGAATAATTACACAGGGTCATCCTGAACCAGGTACTGCAAGTCATTTTGACAGGTGAAGCTTAATATTACACAAAAGTCAAATATAAATATTAGGGGTGGCAAGATTAACGTGTTAACTAATGCTATTCATTAATTAATCATTAACGCGTTAAAATAATTCAACGTAATGAAATGCAGTCAGACCACCAGGAGCCCCGCCCGGGTTTGATCCGCGAGCAGGAGGTTTTTAATGCTGTACAGAGTAGACCGATTGGAGTGTGGCTCTTTCACATACAGATGCAGGTGCGCGCGCACACATCCACGCACACGCACACACAAACCAGATGCACCGTCACGCGCACATATTCTTTTGAACGCGGAGCTTTGTCATACAATGCACAATCCAGATGCACGAACAACCAAGAGACGCGTCACGCGCACATATTCTTTTGAATGCGGAGCTTTGTCATACAATGCATCATGACGCATGCGCCTCTTGGTGGTTCGTGGATCTGGTTTGTGCGTGTGTGAAACAAAAACACGCGGTGTAGCGAAGGCTTTACGGTTACTTAACCGTGACATTTTAAAGCGCGGTTAATAGTGAAACCGGTTAATCGCTGCATCCCTAGTTGGAAGTAAGGCCAAAATGACCTGTTTTTAGCAGAGCTCCAGAAAGAGGAGCTGTAAAACATATATAGAGATTGTTTTTGGTACTTAAACTATAAATATATATTCTTAAGGACATCATAACCTAAAATAAAACTCTAGAAAGCTTAATATTATTTGTGACCTTTAATATACTGTATAATATAATATATAATTCATGCAGAGAGCAGTCAGTAATTATTATTATTTTTGACAGATGTGATGTTTAACCGTTTTTGCACTGGGTTATTGCTGGGTTATTTTCAATCCAGTGTTATGTCAAAAAGGGACAAACTCATCATCAACTTAACATATGCTGGAATTTTTTTAACCAATTGTTGGGCAAAATATAAACATGTTCTGAGTTAATCAGATATTTAGAAAGCGCATGAAAATAAATGACGCTATAAGCAAATGCAATTCATTTTCATTTATACCCCAAGTGTGAACACCCCATGAAATTCAATGTTTCAGACTTAAGATGTGAATTTATTAGCAACATTTCTAATCAGACATAAATACTGGCTTTTTGTTGGGTCAATTCAC
This sequence comes from Paramisgurnus dabryanus, assembly GCF_030506205.2. Lineage (NCBI taxonomy): Eukaryota > Metazoa > Chordata > Actinopteri > Cypriniformes > Cobitidae > Paramisgurnus > Paramisgurnus dabryanus. Next base: position 6,995,750 of record NC_133338.1, on the reverse strand, counting down.
TTTGCGTTAGAACAGTACAGCCATCAAAGAGAAATTCATTCATAACTTTATTTATTATTTCAGCTCAGGCACTTATTACCATGCATTGTAGAAGAGAGCTCTCTGAAATATGTACATTTAAAGGCGCAAAAGAGGATGTTTTTCGCAGACTGAGAATCCCAAAACGGTTACTGAGTTTTTTAAATGAGCGCATGCGTAAGAACAGCCTCCCTCCTTCACAGCTCATTTCTAGGGACGCCTTCCAAAACTCGTGCACAAATATTTGAGTGTTTGTTTACCACCGGCATATGCTGTGTCGCGTCAGTGGATTCATTATGTGAAATGATATGATAATAAACACATAAGACGTAACGTTAGATCAGTCGACGCTACTCCCATTTCAACTAGCATGTAGCAGACTGGTCACTGCCTTACAACTACAGTACAAGAACAACGTCAATATACCTGAATAACAGTACAACAATAATTATTCCACAAAGAAAGAATAATCACTGTTACCTGTTGAGAAGAATTTTTGCGAACTGCTCGTCTGTCTTGATACCTCTCTGTTCCTTGCTCTCCAGCGTTGAAATGTTTCGACAATAACGACTCTGGTTACATTACGTTCTTCTGAGAATTTTGTCCTATTCTGAGCGGCTTTAAAAAAGTTTTTCTTTTGCGTCCTCCTCCTGGTCTTTTCTCTTCCATTGTGCAAATTCGAGGAGGAAAGCAGGATCGACAATGAAAACAAACCGAAACTTAAGACGGAGTTTCATGCGCTACTGTATGAGCATGCGTCGCCTGTGTAAAGTTACTGGAGCGCGCACGTCTCTCACAAGGATCGTAATGGCAGTGATTGACAAGCCAGAGGGCCAATCGCTGATGCGATGACCGCATGAGCAATTGGCTGATGTTTTTAAGGCCCTATCTTGTGCACAGATGACGTATATTAATATTATTACTTTCAGTGCAGCTAATAAATAGTCTTTTATCATGTAGTACAGACAGTTTCAAGTAATATTGCAAAAATGTATAAAACAAACATCCTCTTTTGCACCTTTAAACAAAGACAACAAAATCAAACCATAATGACATAGATTGCAAGAACCGATAAATTTAGATGCTTTGGTCAAAATGAAAAAGTTAAAGGAAGTTGCAACATTAATGGCATTGATGTTTCTCTAAAATGTCATTTAAACCAGAGTACAGTGTTCATTTTCTTGCAAACATACCTTACACAAGCATTTAAATGTAATTGTTGGGCCTCTGCTGGGCATACCGAACACGCAGTGTTTCTTAAGCTTTAAAGGCAGTTTAACTAGCCTTAACTAACCCTGTAAGATTCTCTCCAAACTGTTTCTTTAACCCTGGAGAACCCAAGAACCCTTCTCTTAGCATTAATTAACATTGGCCAAATTTGACCCATGGGTTCTCCAGGGTTAACAGCCTAGCAGCAGCTGTCCTGAAAATGAAATGAATATTAAAGACAAAGTTTATGCCAACTATAGCTGTTACGGGAATGACACACATACTTTTGTTATAAATTGTGATCAAATGCGTTTCAAATTCAGCACACAAAATTGACTAAAACTTGTGTTTGCATTCACATGCCTGATTTTAATTAAATCATTACTATTTTAAAAAAAATAGATTTGTGAACTTGCATTTCTAATTACAAATTGCAAACAAGGTGCATTGCTTTCCATGTTTTATCGGATGCATTAGGTTTGGTCTGAGCTGAGGTTTGACTGACATGATGACTTTGTGTGCTTTAGTTTTTTGTTACTTTGCTCTGCAGGACAGTACAGATAGATATAGTATGCAGTAGAGAGAACATGGGTATCAACATTTATTGGTGTAAAGATGCATTCAGATCCAAGGAAACTTTCTGATTCTTCATGTATGTGAATGTGCATTGACATATATAAGAAGATGACCAATTTGGAGATCCCACGTGCTGTTGGAACATGAGTTTGGGTTTCCACAAATTTCATGGCCTGATTTAACTCAATGTTTCGGCTAGTGTGCAAGCATATTTGTCTTTTTCTGCCGACTCAGATCTGCGAATCATCCAAGTGTTGCTCCTCCCAAGTGGACGTGGGTATGGCGCTGTATGGGTCCATAATGACTTTGGCACAGCGTATGATCATTGCAACCAGCAGCAGGCAGAGGAAAGCGATGCCTGCCAGAGTCAGACCCTGGTCCACGTCCACAAAAGCGGGGTCTGGAGTGGTCTCCTCCATCGCTTTGGTCTGTCCACATCGGTCTGGTCCGCTGCTACCATCCTGATTACTTATCTGTCAGTACAGACAGAAAGAGAAAGAAAGAAAGAGAAGCTGTTTGGTCTGATTTACAAAAGTTTAATAAATGAGGTTTAGGAATAAGTACTGAGATCTTTAACCAGGCACTATGAATGTAATGTTAGTGATAATGAAGATCCATGATGTAATTTAAATTATGCACATGGTGATAAAAAAATAAAGCGCTCACAAACCATGCATTAAACTTACAGACTTACAGCCTTATTGAAAATGCTTCAGTGAGCAAAAATGCAGATTGAGACTGTTTGTTTCTATGTGTATCCTTAAAGACAGGATAAAAATGTAATAATCTAAATGAAACACTACTAACAAAGAAGATCCAATAACAGGTAATAATAACAATAAGTATGTAAAATACTAATAAAAACCTCAAAACATGCAAATGTGTTATTAAAGTAATGAAATATTTACTTTAAATCTCAGGAGTATACTTTAAGTAAATAATTTAGGTCAATTGGGGTTTGGCTGACAAAAAACCCTGGATTATGACATCATTTGTGATGTCACAATGACCACAGACAGTGTTGCAGAATAAATCATCTCATTCTGTAACCTTCTGTAGGCTTTACCTCACAGCAATTAATAATCATGATCCTGCCCCTCAGAGTATGAAGATATAAATAAAGAAAATGATACAACCAAGAAAGCTTTTATTTTGAAGCATTTAAGGGGCCGTTTTTCAGGATCCCATTTTTCAAACTTAAGTTGGTGTGTAATGTTGCTATTAGAGCATAAATAATGCCTGCAAAATTATAAAGCTCAAAGTTCAATGCCAAGTGATTTGTTTTCTTAACAGAATTCGCTTTCAAGGACTACACGGCCGATTTGGACTCCAGCCCTCTCCTTCCTGGATATATGACGTTAATATTCTAAGTTTTTGAATACCAGCTAAGCTAAACCGCTGTCGAATCACAACACACTAATCCAGCTACACAATCAGAACTATGTATTACGTTACATATTTCTGATTGAAAACACAGGAAAAATGGGACCTTTACATTTAAAACACTGGGTCAAAACTTCTTGTAGCTTGTTGAGTCATCATTACAGGAATATTACTCTTATAAGCGTTATTAGGCTTAATAAAAATCTAATTTAATTTAATAATTAACTCTGCTTTAGATTTTTATCTTTAAACTCTCAGATATTTCACAGTCTGAGCACCTTAAAGTCTTTTGTAAAACTTGAAAATAGGCAAATCTGAGACTGAAATCTGATTTAACCAAGACAACAATAAACAAATCACAGAATCTAAACAGATCACAGCTTGATTCATGTAACAGGCTTCATCTGTTTTTTGGGTTTGGTTGAACGCTGGAGCTTGAGTGGTTACGTATTGTAAATACCGGATGGATTAATTTAGGGAAAAATAATGCCGCGGCCACACCGAACTTTTCTTTCCATTACACGAATGCAAAATAGTGCGGACCAAAAAAAGTTTGGTGAACTTGACCTTTGAATGTGAGACCAATGGGTGATCAATACGTCACAGAGTGACCTTTTCAGGTGAAGGAAAATAACAGTATTGCACAATCCCATTATTTACAATAATAGCAAAAGCAAGAATAACAGTTTGTGTCTGTCACGACACGGAAGGAGAGACAGGACGCAAACGCAAGGTTCGGACAAATAAATAACATTTAATAATAAAACTGGAACAAAACACGAGGAGTAACACAGGAACATCCAATACAGGGAACAGACAGGGTAGTAATGACAATGATCCAGCAGTGAGCAAACAGAAGACAGAGGTATATATACACACAGACTAAATGACAAACAGGTGTGATGAGGCAGTTAATTAATCAATGAATGTCCAGGTGATAACAATCGGAACAGAGACAAGACATGACACGGATTAACCGTGACATTACCCTCCCCTCTACGAGTGGCTACCAGACACTCACATAAAACACAACAAAAACAAAGTCTGGTAGCGAGAGTCCAAGGGAGGGGTGGAGGGCTTGGGGACCCTGGCGAAGCCGGCAGCCGCCGGGATGAGACCAACAGGACGGTTGGCCGGACTGCGCCAGGAGAACCGGAGCGATCGCTCCGAGAACCGAGGCAGACGAATTACCCCCCTCCTGGGAATCGTCGACGATCAGATGCCCCCGGAAATTATCTCCCATCCCCTCGCGGAAACGGAGACTCTCTGTAGCCACCCCGGGGAAATGATCGGGCGTGGTCCGTTCCGGATCCCCCTGCGAGCAGGATGGTGGTCCTCCGAGGGACCGTCGACGACGACTCAACCGTTGGGGGACTGCCTGGGCCGATCCTCCTCCCGCAGGAGCGAGCGATCCCTCACGGTGGTCCCCAAGAGACATCGGGGCTGATGGGAAGTGAACCCCGATGTCACTACTCCCCCTCGACGAAACTCCTTTACTTAAGTAATTTTTTTGGGAAACTAATACTTTTAGAGTAAATTTAAGAATGACTACTTTTTACTTTTACTCAAGTATATTTCTAGTGAAAAAACTGTACTTTTACTTCGCTACATTCGTTGGCGTTACTGCGCTATGTCAAATGGTAATAATTAATGAATATATATTTTTTAAGTTTATACGGCTTGTTCGAAAGTCTCGCGAGACGTTAGAGAGGCTGCGTGCGTTGCGAGAGGAGGCTACGTATCACCCTTTAGGCACGTAGATGAAAGGAGATGACTGAAGTGGAGGATGACCTATGCAATCTATCAGAGGCAGATTACGCGTGGCCTCAAGTTCGGTCTATGTTTACACTACAAAAGGTCATAAAGAATAGTTTCATAATGCGATGCATGCTTGGTGCACCAGAAAGGTGTTTTCAACCATAAGTAAATTCCAAAAGCGGCCATTGTATTCCTATAACGCGTTGTGTTTCTCGTTTCATCAATCTACAGGTTATTTAGTGCTCTAACACATCCTGAAGTTTGAAGTAAATCGGGTTTAAATGTAAGGAGATACTGTTGGGACGAAATCAACACTTACTTTTGTCCCATTTATATTATTCTAATTTTATTTAATTTCATTTTCATAGTGTTTAAACTGTTGAATTTAAGCTGCTTATTGTCAAACTTCTCCAATATTTTAGAGAGACATGGCAATATGGAAATAGGTCTATAGCAGTTTAAGTCTGACTTATCATCCTCTTTAAAAGTGGGGTTATAGCAGCAGATTTCCAATCCCTCAGGAAAACACCAGTATGGAGTGAGAGATTAAAAATGCAAGTAATAGGTGCTGCAATAATATATACTGATTTCTTTAAAAAGAATGAATCTAATTCATCCAATTCAGCTGATTTGTGAATATCCAGGCTGAGTAATTCCTCAAGTACCTCAATCTCTTGTATAGACTGAAAGAAAAAGGGAGAGGAATCTAAGACAATTTTTCATGTTTATTTAACTTTGAACAAATAGGAAGACCCCCCCCCATTTTGTTTATTTGAAATCAGATGGTCTGTTCTTTAATTTTATAAGTCTATATATTTATAGAAGAAAATGTTCCTGGAAGGCGTTTTGAAAAACTTTTGGGAAACTCACAAAACATTCTGGCGGGGAATGAGTTAATATTGTACATGCACTGTACATCATCTAATAAGTGTACTGTACTTTTGACTTTTTCAGATCAAAGTGTCAGGGATGGGGAAGACAGAACCCAAGTGCAGACAGCTCTCAACCAAAAGACTTTTATTATATAACAAAAACACCCTCGAGGGGGTAAACAAGGCAAGAATAGAAATGATAACATACAAGACATGGCAAACCAAACCAGGACCCATGACAGCGTCAAACGTGACTCACACAATGATCCGACACAGGACATCACACACAATGGCTAAAAATAGGGAAGAACTAAACTAGGGAACGAGGACACACAGATGAAGGGTGTAAACTAATAATGAATAATTAACAAGGCAACGAGGGGGCGGAGTCAAGACTTAAGACAGGAGAGCACGAGGCACACAAAACATAAACACAGGCCACATGACTCTCCACACAAAACAAGACAACAGTGAGGGCTGTCATGACCCTGTCACATGAACACATAAGACATACAGGGCTGACAGGATCATGACACAAAGTTTATAATGTTGATGATTTTGGAGCTCGATGTTTTGGTTCATATAGAACTTTTTAATAAAGATTTTTTTAAAGATCTTTGGAGAAAATAAAAATACTTTCTAAACTAAGGCAGCTGGAAAGGTCACTGTGATTTCACCATAAGCAACAATACTGCTTTATTGAATTATTTCAGCAACAATGAAAGTACAACCCTAGCTGAAGTCTATTTAAGTGACAATACGTACAGTTAATGGCTAAGTGTTTTATGCCACAAAAAGCACAAACAACGACAGAGAGGTTTTTTGTTTCATGTTGTCTTTTCTTTTAATTCAGTTAAGAAATAGCATTTTTTCAATAGCATTTTCTTCATATTTTCATTTTTATAATTAAGTTATGATTTCTTGACAGTTTTTATATCCTTTTATATAATTTTGCTGAAAAGCCCTACATTTCTCTTTCATATTTTATGAACAAGTTCATAGAAAACCCTTTTATAAAGGATTGTGTGCCTTCTTGGTATATTTCAGCTAAGTAATAAAGTGAAAACTTGTTCTGTGATATACTCAACTGAATACACAGAAAATATCTTGTTTTTCAAAACAGTGGATTTGAGCAAAATACAATATGTAACGGTTCACCAAGTACATGAGGTGAATTGGGATCCCAGAATCCCAATATAAACTTAATGGCCCTTTATAACCCAATAAAATCTCTACCAACATAATGGATCAAAAACGTTGTGTCTTTAACTTTTGCAGAACATTAGTGCAAGCAGAATATCACATTTCTAGTAAAGGATTGCCCAGATTGCCCGCTTGGAGTCAAAGCACATTCTACAAATACCCTGAGTTTAATATTTATTTATTACATATTTTTACATAAGCTTGGCTTCTTTTATGTATGTTAACATTTTAAGCAATGATATACGGAGCCCCTAAGGGGACATGGAGCAAAAATTAAATAAAGTTTGATTTCGCGTTCGCACATGAAACTATCGTGTGTGCACGTAAAACTATCGCGCACATGAAACTTTTGCGTGCGCACGTGAAACTATCACGTTTAGTTTCGCATGTACACGTAAAAGCGAAAGTTTCATGTGCGCACAAGAAAGTTTCACGTGCACACGCAAAACTAAACTTTAAAAAAAATCTCCACACGAAGGTTTCGCATGAGCACATAAAAGTTTGACTTGAGCACCGAGCCCTAAGGTGACATTTGAGTAAAAAAAACTAACGTTTAGTTTCATGTGCTCATGTGAAAATTTAGCGTGAAACTTTTACATGCTCAGGTGAGCACGCAAAATTTTCACGTGAGCACATAAAAACTAAAGATTTTTTTACTCCAATGTCACCTTAGGGGCTCGGTAGTGATAAAACAACAAGTAAAATAAAATAAAATCAACAAGTAAAACAAAAAAGTTTATAGTAGACTATATAAAAAAGTAGCCCTCCAGATTGCTTTATCCATTGTCGTAGCCCTTGCTCACAAAAAGGTTGAAGACCCTTGATATAGATCAAGAATTAATTGTGCAAATTAATAGATATTTATATTAAATGCTATTATAAACGTAGTAATTACTGTATTATTTGTAATGCTGCCAAATTAATCTCATTTGATTAGACTGTTATTTACTTGGAACTTGATTCACTGTTATCATAGATTTGCGTTTATGTAGTTTAAATGTCTTTAAAAGACAAGATTTTCATGACACCAAAAAGCCGCCATCATGTAAATAAACAGCTAACAGCATAAAATATTTCAAATAAAGTATTTTATAATGTGAATTGCATCATACTTTTATGTAATAGATCATTTTAAAGCATCACTCATTTTATTATTAATTGTTTTTATTTGCAGCGGTATCAAATCACTTGTAAATACATCTGTTTACTTGCTTATCATCTAACTTTTTCGTTCCTTGTGAATGGTCCTTGAGATGTTGGTGCTCAGCGCATGCCAATGTCAACAAACCCTGGAGAGACGGTCGCTTGGGGCTGTTCAAATTAAATCTAAATGCAACAAATTTTCAATCTGAGAGACCTAGTTGAGAATTCACCCCAGGCAAGTCTGGGCTGTACGATATTTCCTCTGCATCAGCAAGTTTGAGGATTATCCCCACATTCAAGACCGGGAACATTTTCACAGCTGTGTGATCCAGTCCTTCATGAGACCTGCTGTTGATTCTTATAGAAACAGTAATTGTTGTTCACTCAAGGACACAGACCAATTGTAACCTTGGCAACGGCATTAGCAATTTAATGGAGAATTACAGCGCTGTCCCATCATCTAAAAAACATAGGCAAGGAAAACCTTTCAACTCCGAAATAACCCTGTGTGTGAGCCCTGTGGACAGCCTGTGGTCAGGGAAATTAAAAGATTGTCCCCAGTGTTTTATAGACGGCTTCACAAAATCGTTTAATTCCAGGAATTTAGTGTATTAAAAGGCTTACACAGACTGTATTGTAGTAAAACTGCATAGCTTTCGCTCATTAATCTGTCCTGTTTTCTTCTGGAGGTGTCTTATTTAAATGGAGATAAAAGCTGATAAATAGGTTTAATTTTCGCTTAGTTTATAACTGAAACCAAATCCAATTTTTGACAAGCAGATTAAAAATGACTCTGTCATATGGTATGTGAATCACAAATTCAGAAAGTAGAAATATATAAATTGATAATGTTGCTGGAGTTCCTTTCAAAGTTCAGTGAAATAAGTGGCATAAACATGTAACGTTTGCCATTACGTAGGTGAAGCTGGCCATTTCTCGATGTCAAGGATACTTCCTTGGCAGGACTAGTCCTTACAAGTCACTTCCTTCAGAAGCTAGGCGAGGCTCCTCTTAAGCACGTCGATGACGTAGCATCCTCTAAATTCTTGCTTCCGAGGATCCTTCCTTGACATTGAGAAACGGCTGCTGAGGTGGCTGGTTGCTGAAACCACACCCGCCTGGCTTGACGATAGTTACAGCAGTGGTAGTTCACCTGCCACTCAAGTGGTCACGCCCTTAATTATGCAGAACTTCATAATTTCGACGGATGAGTTACAAAAAAAGTCATAAAGGACAACATTAGCTATATAGACTAAAAATACTTTTTGTACCAGGCTGTAAACACATTTATTTCTGCTGTAAAGTTGGCCATTTCAACATGGCGGTCTATGGGAATTGAATCCCTTTTGGAGCCAGCCTCTAGTGGCCCGTCAATGAATTGCAGTTTAAATCACTTGTTTTGGCTTCATCCGAGAGATCGGAAGGTTGTCCCTTGGGTAAAACACCATGAACTGAAGTAACATGTTTAAATGGACTGCATTTATATAGCATTTTCATAGACCAATGGCCATCCAAAGCGCTTTACAATTTGCCTCACATTCACCCATTCATACACCGACAGTGGTGTCAGCCGTGCAAGGCACCATCCAGCCTGTCATGAGCAGCTGGGGTTAGGTGTCTTGCTCAAGGACACCTCAACACTTGGTCAGGTGGAGCTGGGGATGGAACCACCAACCTTCCGATTTGTAGACAACTTACATGAACCACTGAGCCACTACTGCAGGGGTCACCAATGTGGTGGTGCCAATGAGTCTGTGAGTCACCAATGATTTGTCAGTTGTCAGTTTAAGTACGATGACCTCTTATTTGGGATGTAACGGTATTATACATTCCATGGTATTACTGTATCAAATTTTCCCGGTACCATCGTGGTCACATGATTCAATAAAACGTAAGGTCATCCGGGCAACACGTGTAGTTTTTTTCCAGCCAAGTGGAGCGAGCTGAGGGACGTGGGAACTACAATTCCCATAATCCCATGCCTGCCACTCTGATGCCTCTCTACAAGTGGAGCAACAATGGCGGATGTGTCTAGTGGCGAAGCAAAAGAAATGCAAATTTTAAATCTGATGTGTGGAAAAATTTCTTGTTCGCTGTGACAAGAAACGAGAAAGGGCAAAATGTGATGGACATACAAAAAACAAGTGTGAGTAAATCTGTGAATGAGGAGAGTGTGTAAACCGTTTCTCAATTGGAAGGCTGCAACCTCCTTAGGTTGCATATGCAGGCTGCATCCTGGTGTATTTAAGTTAACTGAGTATTACATTCGCAAGTCATAAGCATGTTACAACAATATAAGAATAATAGTCAACTTGAAAAATTTTAATATTCTGAAATAAGACGGTCTTCATGACCTCCCTTTGGAGGCTGCAGACTTCCGATTGAGAAATGTCCTGGTTAGCAACTTAGTTGGTTGGCAATGGGAAATTGCATTGCAACCAACAAAGTTGCTAATTTAGTTAGCAACTATGGTTTTGGGAAACGCACCCCTGTATTGAGTGAGCTGACCTCAGCTCTAGGTCCAGCTACAATTGTCACGATGTGCACACGAATGAGGAGAGACAGATCCAAGTGCAGTTAAATGATTTAATCCACAGGTAAGCAAGCAAACACGAAAAAAAACTCAGGGCACAAACACCGTAACATCAAACAATGGACCGTGACAAGGGAGTGAACAGGAAGTCAATAAATACACAATGTAAGCCAATGAAATAACCAGAACAATAAGACACCATGACAACAAACAAGGGGGAGGAGCATGAAGACAATGAGTAACCAGAGTAACAAATGACTAGGCGGTAACAATAAATCAACACGAGGAGACACAGGCAAGACTCAAATACAAACATAAACACTAGAAATAATACTAAAACCACAGGAACAATACTAATCAAATACAAAGACAGGATAAGAAACAAAACAAGATATGAAGCAAATCAAAACCCATAATCAAAGACAAGACCCCAATCAAAAACAGTACCCAGTACAATAAACAAGAAACAAAAGGTAGCAATAAGTAAAATAAAAGAACACATGACAAGGAAATAATAAATCTCAAAAACACACAAACAGAATCCCAACAACAATAGGTAAGCTGCTATTTTCATTTTTACTGGGTTGTTTTTGTTTTCAGGAATTGACCCATCTTAAAACCCATCATCTTTTCTTGATTCTTCAATCACAACTGTTGCTTTCATAGGAGTACCAAGCATTAGCATTAATAATAATAAAAAACTAGGTCAATTGAGGGAGTGACTAAATTCTTAAAACCTGACTGATTGGGAGTTGTTTAACGTTGACAAACTAAACTGAAACTTAATTTTTTTTATTTTATCACATGGTGTAATTATTTTTGTTCATTTTATAAAAATTGTAAGGTTCAGTCTTGTTTAATAAACACTTATGGCATATTTTCCAAGTCTTAATTTGTTTTTTCCTTCCTGTATATGGCCCAATAAATACTGTACCGCGGGCATCACATAGGAATATTACCGTACCATGATTTTGTAATACCGTTACATCCCTACCTCTTATATAACAAAAAAATTAAGTTTAAATTTATTCTTTGATTCACAGCTCCTTTAAGAATTCTTAGATATTTCTACTGAGAAAAAATTAAAAAAATATTTTGCAAAGTTACTTTTTTAAATGTTAAAATAATTAGCATAGACAAATGACAAATGTAATGATTTTATTATAAAATAGAACTACAAAAAAAATAATAATTATTTAGCTCTGATTCAATTATAAGGTCCTTTGTGTCATGAGATTAATTATTTTACTTGGTGTTATCATAAGCTGTAATAGCCTAGCAGTGTTTTAATAATTGCATGGGGTGATTGATGACATGGGGGAATTACGGTGTGGATTGGAGATAACAACTCAGACCTGACATCACTCTTTATATAGAAGATAATTGTGCCATCGTGTGTTTGCGGTACATGTTATTATACACAAAAGCCACACTGTAAAAAATAATCATTAGAAAACTGCTGTAAAAATACAATAAGTCTCGCTTTGGATAAAAGCATCAGCTAAATGAATAAGTAAGTCTATAAGCAGCTTTACTGTTACAATATACAGAATAATATATATAGTATTATAAACTATTGAGAGACTCTTGTTTTAATGGTAAAAAAATTTAGCGGTTGCCAGAAAACTGCTGCAAAAATATACAAGCATGTAAACAACTTTATTGTTTCTTGATTATATTCAGAGAACCACAGAACTACTGTACTCTTATCAGTAGCTGTTTCTAAAAAAAATTCACACTTTAGTCCATGAGCTTACATAAGTTCATTAAAACTAAAAAGTTTATTATTTGTCTTTTTGACCGCCTCATTAAAAATAACCAAAGTTGTTTGTTTACTAGAACAGAAAGGTGTGTTTGGCTTTTATTGCCTTACTTATCACATTCAATTCAGATGACAATATCGCAGCTCAGCTAAGACATTTTTCTTTGGCGGTAGTTCTGCTGTAGTAAGATTCAGGGCTGAGTGCCGCTTTCAGAGTATTTTATTTTGGTAGATGACATTCAAGAACCATAAGAAGCACCAAATGTCATAGATTGGATTGGTATTTAAACATTTAATCAAACTGATTCCTGATTCTCGACCTAATCTTGGCCCATCTCTCAGATTAAAAAAGATGGAGAGGACATCTGCTCAGGCCAATCTATCACCACTGTCTTGTAAATACACACTCATACAACACACCCACACTTTACCGTGGCTTTCACAGTAGCTCTGGGCATTACAATGCAGTCTGTGGGGATTAAAGGCCCTTCAAAGAGGTAATTGATCTTAATTTTATTTTGTGGTGCTTTGTATCAACTCCGGGGAGCGATTCTCTCGTTAATCCTTTCATACTTTCTATTTTTACTTTTTCTTCATTGCGGTCCATCTTCACTCTCCATTTATTCATGCTTGTCTCTCACTTACATTCCCAACTATCTCCATTTAAATTACCTCTTTATTTCAAATGATCTTATCAGCACACTGTAAAATGTTTTGCTGCAGTAATGCAGCTATTTGCCAATAACTTAAATGTAGGTTATTTACTGGCATCAGTTTGTTCATAGTTAAATGAACATTAAACATTAACAAGTCTTTGTCTTGACAGAATAAAACTATAAAATAACAGCCTTATGCAAAGCATTCTGGGAACCAGAAATCCTCATCAACCTTTTTCTGTTTTTTCCCCCCTTGATTTTGCATGTTATTTTAGTTTAATTCTGTACAGATAAAGACTTGTTCATGTTTAATGTTCACTTAACTTTGAACAAACTGTTGCCAGTAAATAACATACATTTAAATCTACAGTAAGTTACTGGCAAACAGCTGCCGGTAATACTGTAATTTCTACAAAAATATTTAACAGTGCAGGCAAACAGCAGGGTACTAATGCAAGTACAAAATTTACAAAATGTAAAAATTGGTTCCATGTCAACACATGTGTGGAGAATGAAACTGAATCCGTCAAGTCCCTAAGAATTTGAATTAAAATTAGAATAAGGACATAAGGACAAATAAATGACAATGAGGGAAATTAACTCATTCACCGCCTGCCTTTTTGAGAAAAGTTGCCCACCTGCATTTTTGTGATTTTAACAAAAGTTTCACAAAATTCCTTGCAGGAAAAATTATCTTCTATAAATATATAAACATACAAATTATATCCAAATAAAGAACACACCTTCTGCTTTCAAACAAACAATAAACAAACAAACAAACAAACAAAATGGGGAAAAAACACTTCATTATATATTTACTTTTTCCACTTAATTTAACCACTGAAATATGGATATTTCTCTTCAAAAATACAACATTTTGAGCAAAAAGCTTAAAAAATTGCGTTTTTGTAAAGGAATTTATGTTAGAGATCAGACTCAGAATGACTATCAAACATAAAGGCAGTTAAAATAAATCATTAAATCTTTTTAACTTCCGTTTTTTATAAATTCGGTTTGGATAAAAGCGGTATTACACTTTCACTTTGAAATTCGTCCAGAAAGGCATATTTATTAGTTAAATATTAACTCATATTTGACGAGATAACTCGTCAATGGCGGTGAATGAGTTAACTGAAATGCATTTTGAAGAAATTTAAAGATGTATTTTATTAGTCCAACCCAAGCATGAGTGTAATGTGGGAATAAAACATGGAGGCTGGATCAAAGTGCAAGTAAATAAAACTAATACGAGGAGGTGTCACCTGAAATCATAGCACCTGGAGATTAACCATCCTTTCAAAATGTATCTGTTTGAATTAGGGATTCACTGATATACTGGCCTTCAAACGGTAACGGCAGGAAAAAGCAGATGATGTATTGGCCTGTAATCAGTATCGCAAATAAAAGCAGCCAATGTATTGGCTTATAATTGGTATCGGCAGATAAAGCAGATGTTCTATCGGCCAATAATTGGTATTGTCAAATAAAAGCAGACCATGTGACGGCCTATAATCGGTATTGGCAAATGAGAGAAGATGGTGTATCTGCCTATAATTGGTATAAAAGCAGCCGTTTTATCTGCATATCGGTTTTGGCAGATCAAAGCAACCAATGTATCAGCCTATAATTGGTTTTGGGAGATTAAAGCACCAAGTGTATCGGCCTATAATCGTTTTTGGCAGATACTGTAAAAGCAACCGTTGTAACGGTCTATAATCGGCATCAGCAGATGAAAGCAAACAATGTATCGGCATATAATCGGTTTTGGGAGATAAATGCAACCAATGTATTGGCCTATAATAACCAGATAAAAGCAGACAGTGTGTCCGTAACAGCAGATAAAAGCAGCCGGTGTTTAAAACACAGACGATAATGGCATATTGTATCCTAGCAGTCAATATTGTGACAATGACAACAGATTTACAGTTTGTGAGCTCTGCACTCCTAGGATTTCATGACAATAATTTGAAACGTTAAGTAAAAAAAAATTGGTATTTATCTGTATTGGTAGAAATTCGAATATCATTACTGGCACAGAAATTTTGTATCAGTAGATTCCTACTTAAAGGACCGGTTTCCTGGACAGGGTTTATCCTAGTCCTAGACTAAAAGGCATGTTTGAGCTGCTGTATTTTCAAAACACCTTGTACTGACATATTTTAACTTATATTAGTACCATTGTTTTGTCTCAAGATACAGTATACAGTATGCACACCACTATAGTTTTTTGTAAGGTTTATCTACTTGAATGTCCTAAAAGAACTAAGGCCTAGTCTTGGATCTAAACCCTGTCTGTGAAACTGCCCCTAAATGTTCAAAGAAATCAAAGTTTGAAGAGTTGTTTAAAAAAAAAAACAGCATGCAACCATCAGGTCAGAGACTTCAAGTGATTTAATCACTGAACAGTTTTTAAAATGTAAGACACAGTTGAATGGTGATGGCAAACACGATTTCACAGCGTCCAGTCATTGATTCAGCAACAAATTTCTCTGAATCGCCTATTAAGTGATTGAGAGCCACTGGGTTGATGTGTAAAAGAGTCAGTGAGGAATCAAGCCTGGCAACTGGAAATCAATATCCTCAGAATCCTAATGGTGACAATGCAAAACTTGTTACCTTGTTGTAATTTTACAGGTTTTCCTATGGACCTGCTGGCCTGCAGTACTGTTCTTCGTTACCGTTGAGCCTAGAAATCAAAGTAAATGGCTTCATTTTTTAGCAAGGTTATACATTAAAGGTTCACCCGAAAATGAAAATTAGCCCATCATTTACTCATCTTAATGCCATTTTAGGTATACGACTTTATTTTTTCTACCAAACAGAATTAGAGTTAAGGAATAATTAACAACAGGCTGTTGAATTATTCAACAATAATTCACACCCAAGGTGGTAATGCGGCACGATGCAAAGTGGAGGTAATAATATTCTGGTTATTTTTAGCTTTGTAATGACACCGTATAGCAGGTGTTTGAAGAATATCCATCATCAGAAAAGTAATCCATATGACTTCAGTCGGTAAATATATGTCTTTTGAAGTAAAGCGTGAGAGGAAATGATTTGTATTTTGAGTCCAAGATCAATATGTTACGTTTAAATGTAAACAACACTGCAAGTTGTGTATGATCTAAATGGTGCAACGCCAACTCCAAGAACTTCTTGCAAGAATCAATGAGCCAGCGTGCCACCATTTGGGATTTTTGTGAATTGAGATAATAATGAAAACCAATTACACTGGCATATCTGGACTGTTTCAAGTCCTTTGTCAGCAGAAAAGTTGAAACTTCTGATCTTTTGAGAACTCAAATATTTATATTTTTGTGATATGCATATCATAAAGCTAATGTACCATGACATTATCAATTTTGTTTGATTTGGTTATCGAGGATGTAAAATGTAATTAGGTTTCATCAGCTTGGACCCTGCTGAAATCGAAACAAATCCACAAGAAAGTCAAACATCCTTCGGGCTATCCATTATTTACATTACTGACAGTTTTGTTAAGTCCTGAATACATAATAAGGTTAGAGTCTTTGTATTTTAAAAGTCTTGATGACACTTAACAATTAGCTAACAAAACCTATTAATAAACAATACTTTTACAAAATTTATTAATCGTTCATGTTATTTTTACTTTTTACTTATACATTATTAAAATATAAAAAAGTTGAACCTGTTAACATTAGTTAATGCACAACAATTGGCATTAACTAACAAAACATTAACTCACTTTATTGCTCATTTTATTTTAGGTAGTGCATTTACTAATTTTAACAAATACATCCTTATTGTAAAGTGTTACCAAACTCTTTGGCTTTTAAGCCAGAAACACCTGAGACCTGGCTAACATATTGCAAGTGTCACGATCTCGGTCTGATCGACCACTCTGTCTGTTTTCTTATTTTTTCTTTTTTTTTGACTGGAAGACGGCGTTTAATACACCCTCTGGACATTTTGAATATTCCCTTTTACCGTTCGGGCTAACGAGCGCTCCGTCCGTCTTCCAGGCGCTGGTTAATAACATGCTGAGAGACATGATTAATAAGTTTGTCTTTGTGTACCTGGATGGCATTCTCATCTTTTCCCCCTCTATGCATACACACACTCAGCATGTTCGCAGAGTTTTACGACGTTTGCTAGAGAATCAGCTATTTGTGAATGCGGAGAAGGGCAAGTTTCATAGGAGGTCGGTTTCATTCCTGGGTTTTGTTATTGCCGTAGAGGAGATTCATCCTGATCCTGCTAAGATCAAAGCGGTCGCTGAGTGGCCAACCCTCGACTCTCATAAGGAGGTGCAACAATTTCTGGGTTTTGCTAATTTCTATCGGCGATTCATCAAAAATTTTGGTCAGATTGCTAAACCTCTTACAGCACTCACTTCCACTAAGGAGAGTTTTTACTGGAACAGAGAGGCTCAGGAAGCCTTTGATATGTTAAAGTCCCAGATTATCTCTGCTCCTGTGCTTTCTATTCCAGATCCTACGGCTCAGTTTATTGTTCAGGTTGATGCATCAGATGTCGGGGTAGGCGCCGTTCTGTTCCAGCGGTCTTTCAAGGACGGGAAGGTGCATCCTTGTGCCTTTTTCTCCCACCAGTTAAGCCCAGCCAAACACAATTACCATATAGTTAATCAGGAGTTGCTGGCCATCAGACTTACTTTGGGCGAATGGCGTCACTGGTTGGAGGGTGCCTCAGAACCTTTCCTGGTTTGGACGGGTCACAAAGATCTTGAATACATCCATAAAGCCAGGAGATTGACCTCGCGACAGGCTCGTTGGGCACACTTCTTTGACCGTTTTAACATTTCCCTCTCGTACCGGCCATGTTCTAAAAACACGAAGCCCGATGCCCTCTCTCGCTTGTTCGATAACCCTAGCGGAGAGGACCGAAACCATCCTCCGCGAGGTGCGGGTGGTGGGTGCCCTCCGCTGGGGAATCGAGCAGCGGGTGAGGGAGGCCGGCCAGGAGGGGGAAGTGCCAGATGAGTGCCCGACAGGTTGGTTGTGGGTCCCCGCTGCGCTCCGTTCCAAGGTCATCCAGTGCGGTCATGAGTCCAAATTTGTTTGTAATCCTGGAGTTCCGAGATCGTTGACTACCATCCGCCAACGATTTTGGTGGCCCTCTATGGCATCAGATGTCAGACAGTTTGTATTAGCCTGTCAGCTCTCACAATAAGACTTCTCACCAAGCTCCCGTTGGTCTGCTAAAACCCCTTTCTGTCCCCTCCCGCCCTGGTCACCTCTAGCCATAGATTTTGTTACCGGCTTACCTAATTCTAAAGGCAACACCGTTATTTTGACGGTGGTGGACCGTTTTTCCAAGGCGGTTCATTTCATTCCCCTTCCCAAGCTGCCCTCTGCCAAAGAAACGGCCCCGGTATTAATTGTACACGTCTTCCGAACACATGGTTTGCCTACTGACGTGGTATCTGATAGGGGTCCCCAATTTATTTCCCGTTTTTGGCAAGAGTTCTGTAGACATATAGGCGCCACTGCCAGCTTATCTTCAGGTTATCACCCTCAGACCAATGGGCAATGTGAACGGGCTAATCAGGATCTCGGTCGAGTACTCCGCTGTCTGACATCTCAATTTTTGAGCTCCTGGTGCCAACAGCTCCCCTGGGTTGAATATGCGCATAACTCTCTCCCTGTTTTTACCTCCAACATGTCCCCTTTCGAGGCTTCGATGGGTTTTCAGCCACCTCTGTTCCCATCACAAGAATCCGATGCGGCGGTTCCGTCTGCTCTAGCCTTTGTTCAACGCTGCAAGCGTACTTGGAACAGAGCTAGAACAGCCTTAATTCAGGCAGCCAGACGAACCAAAGCCGCGGCCGACCGACACCGCCGACCTGCGCCCTGTTATATTTGTGGGCAGAAAGTATGACTTTCTTCCAAGGATCTGCCTCTCCGAGAGCATTCTCGCAAATTGAATCCTCGGTTCCTTGGTCCATACAGTATTATTAAGGTTGTCAGTCCGGTGGCGTTTAAGCTCAAATTGCCTCCTGCTCTCGGTCGGATTCACCCTGTTTTCCATGTGTCCAAGGTCAAGCCTGTGTTCTTTTCTCGCATTAACCGGGTTCCCTCTGCCCCTGCTCCCCCCACCCCTCTATTAGTGGACGGCTCTCCTGCCTATTCAGTGAGAACTTTACTAGATGTGCGCCGACGGGGCAGAGGTTTTCAGTATTAAGTTGATTGGGAGGGTTACGGTCCGGAGGAGAGGTGTTGGGTTCCGGCCCGGGACATCCTGGATCCGGGGATGATCGCAGATCTCCATCGGCGACTAGATATGCCCCCTCAGGTACCGCCTGGTGGTGGTCGTTGGGGGGTACTGTCACGATCTTGGTCTGATCGACCGCTCTGTCTTTTTTCTTCTCTGTGTTTGTGTTTGTTTTGTGTTTTGACAGTTACACACGTGCGCGTCTGTCACCAGGGCGATCTCATCACCACTGATTTCCTACACCTGCGTCCCTCACCTGTTACTCATTTTCTCCCCAATTCGTTTGGTATTTAGTCTCCCTTTGTTCATTTGCTCCTCGCGAGTTCGTCATAGTTGTGTGCCTCTGTCATGTCCTGTCGTGTTCGCCGTTTATTGGATTATTTTGTATTTTTGACCTGTTTGTCCATTATTATTTTCCCTGCCTGTTCTGTCTGCGGTCTTTGCTCTACATCTCTCACTAGGATTACAGCACCTCCACTCCCCTCCGCTCTGGTTTCCTGATTATCCTCTCTCTGTCCTGCCGGTGTCCAGCTACTCCTCATCCTGGATGTGACCACTGTCCAACAGCACTGAGGGATATCGTGACCGCCGCCCTGCTGTATCTGTCGGCCTTCATTGCCGATTGCTGTCCAGAGTTCTGTTTATGCCCGCTATCCAGCAGCACTGTGACAGATCGTTATCGCTGTCCAGATCCCTGTCGGCCTTAATTGCTGATTGGTCATCTCATCTCTCCCCGATTCGTATCTGTGGTTTTCTACCTCCAGCTTGGCGGTTGTGATCTCTAGTGTGTGCTAGTGACTTTTCTCCTCCTGACCAGCACGGCAGTTGTTATCTCCAGTGAGTGTGCTAGCGACTTTCTCGGCCTGACCGGCACGGCGGTTGTTGATCTCCAGTGTTATCTACATTTTTGCTCCCTGGCTCAACCCAGTGGTTTTCTCTGTCCATCATTTAATCTTTATTAAAGTTTGTTTCATCTGCAATTGGATCCTTGCCTCAGTGTATTTTTCTAGATACAAATCCTGACAGCAAGCATGCAGTCCGATTGTACAAAACTGCGTTTTGCATTAATGTAGTGGTAGTCTCTGGGCAATTTTTTCATTAATGTGTATTAAATGAATTCCATAATAGTCTATTATCTTCATTTCATAGCTTTTCTCTTGGTTGCGCTGCTTCTAGTGTATATTTATGACAGACCATTTATCCAATCATATTTCAGCCAGCGGCTGACAACATGTGTTGGCGGTGACTTATCCTGTGTCCAGTGCTTTAGTTGAACGTACTTCCTCCATCCTAAAATTATTTTAAACTTATGCCAGAAATACTACTGGACAGTCTCGACTTTCTTTAACCTCAATGGCAGTGTTTCTCAAACTTTTTCTGCCATTCCCCACTTTGGAAAAGGTTTCGAGCTCCACCTGTCCACAATCGCCCCAACAAAATACATCAAAACATGTCTCTTGCAGAAGGTTGAACTACACGCTTAAAAGGTGGAGACTGTGACCGGTTATGGTTGGGGTGTAATCAATGTGACATCACATTGCAAGGGGATTCCCAACAGCCTGATTTATGTGACTGTTGTGGTTTAAAGGAGATTACACAAAGAAGAATAGATGGATTTGAATAATAACAGGATGTTTCTGCACACACACACACACTGGTGACTCATTTTCTGATTGAAACACATTTAAAGTTCCTTTTTTAGGTTATGGGGGCTTTAAAAAGATTTCTTTCGTTTTTAAAGCTTGTTTTTTCATTGACACATATACAAGATTGGGCAAGATTATCTTCAAGCTGGTTGTCTACCATAAAACTAGTTGGCCATGAAATCGAAAACTGTTTGTGGGAATAAACAGGTTATGCTGCATATTAAATGTGTTTATGTTTGCCTGTTTAAAGGTTTATTGTTAAACTGAGTGCTGCTGTGGCACAATTGAACACACACACGCGCACACACAAACTATTAGGAATTTTTCCAGTACAGCATTAATCAGTGTCACATCTGTTATCACTGCATGGTTCATCAAAGCTACTTACGCCAAAAACGATGAGTTTAATCACTTCTAAACTCTGACACAGATTTTACTTTTGGATATATTTATTTATTAATAAAGCTAGTGTGTCATTTCGTATGAATTCTTACAAAGAGTTAAACGTATTACAAAAATGTATGATTAACATAAAAAAACAATGACGAAACCAAAACCCTGCCCTATACCCCAACATCACGGGGTCAAAGGCAAATCTTACAAAAATGTAGAAATGTGGTCATACAAAGTGAATACGAATTAACCACCACGTAAAATAAGTACGAATTGCCATGAGATAGCATTGCAAAGGCATATATCAACCTGCCTTTTCTTTGCACATCAAAACTGAGGATGTACATCCAAAACATCACTTAAAATTTAACTCCACATGTTTCATGTCTGTCTTAGTGTCTCTCATCTTTCTACCTTTCTCTATGTCAAATCTCCTGCCATGCTCTGTCTGTCTGGCTGGATCTTGGTGCTCACAATATGTTCATAAATATTACACACATCTACCCCAATAAACCCCAGGTCTGCAACCAACAGTTTAAAGTTTAATTTACGTTTCATCCCCTTGAGCACTAAATTCTGCTGAGCATGAAGGTTTCGACCTCTATGATTTAAAAGACCCACAGTTTTATTGTGAGGAGGAGGGGGGGGGGGGGGTTACATGAAATTTCCAATAAACAGCACAAGCAGTGAGAGCAAAAGATGGCATTAGTTCAGAGCAGAAAATAAATATGATTAAGCTGTGGTTTAATAAATCTTAAACATCACAATTTGAGTCACAGATCAATGTAGTGCATTTGTCAGCACAATATTTTATATTTTATAGCCTAACACAAACAATTACAGTAAATGTTTTTATATTAGCAGAAATTTGCCTGAATTTAAGTTTTTTTATGAACTGCATTTTGCTAACATTTAAAGCTAAGCAAATAGGGTTGATTATATCAAACTGTCAGAAATATATATTTACAAAGATGTTTTTGGTGGTTAATAAATTATGCAACCTTGTGAATATCACAACGATTTTTATGCTTTTTTTTGCCTTAAAGTTTAGTTGTCAGAAGTTATTTTTGTATAAGTAATTGCCATGATTGGAGTTACACATTACATTACACATTACATTACATTTCCATGCATTTGCATAAAGTTAAACTGAACTTTTTGAAAGTTTTATTTACTGTTTTATCAAAAGAGCATTTCTTCTTCTTATTTTATATTATTTAAAATTATTATTTCAATATACGTATGCAATTTAACTATGCACGTATGTATAGCATATATGTTGACAATTGCATGAGAAGCAGCTCATATATTGCTTTGTAGTAATAACCTTGTAATAATTGCTTTCCATAAATACTGGACAAAAAATGTATCCACAAGTAACACAAAAAATCTCTTTTCATTCTTGATTAAAAGCAATAACAAATAGCAAAATGTATATCTTTAAAATGTATAAAACGTTCTAGATTTTCTTCCCATGAATGAAATCACAATCTATACAAGATTAAGTCAACAACTGCCTCACATTTATTTTCGGCACTATTATCCATCTCATTGAAACATTCACAAATTACTTGATATTTGACATGAAACCAGGAAACAGCGTGACCTACAGTAACCTCACTTCAGGTGGTATATTAGACGAGAGGCACGATGACCCGGCTCTCCATATGTGCTCCTCAACGCTTATGCGAGGGATGAGATGCAAGACAGAGCAGCAAAGCGTGGAAAGGCATGTTGCCGTGGTAACGAGAAGTGAGAAATAATATGGTCCTACCTGTAGTCAAATCCTGTAGAGCAAAAAGTGTAGATAAAGTGTGTTTCCTGATGCATGGTAGGAAGGGTCTGGAATATCGAGGCAGTAGGTTTCCCTGCTGCAGCGCTTCAGCGCTTACTGTTACTGCATTGCTTCTTGAGAGAAAGAGAGAGAGAGAAATAAAGAGTGTGTGCGTGTGTGAGAGAAAGAGAGGAAGAGAGAGAAAGTGTGTGTGTGTAAGTACTTATAAATGAGAGAGAGAGAGAGGGAATGAGAGAGAAAGAGTGTGTGCGTGTGTGTAAGCGAGAGAAAGAGAGGGAGAGAGAGTGTGTGTGTGAGTACTTATAAATGAGAGAATGAGAGAGAGAGAGAGAGAGAGAGAGACCATTACAGACATAATTTTATGTTGACATACCATTCCTTCCACTGTATCCGTGTCTTATGTATGTGCCGAACAACCTCAGCTTTCACTAAATCTTATAAATGTATAATATTATTAAATTTAGAATCTGTCAAGAACCACAGAGTAATATCTTCACAGTTCTTTCTTTAAGACATTTCTCCTCCAGATGAATTCAGTACATTAAAGCAGTAGTCATTGGGTTATGATCAGGTATCACTAGAAGCCTGGTGATGCTAATAGAAGTAGACAGCGAGCAGAAACTCTCTCCCACCTCTCCCCAACATTCTGGATGTTTCTGTCAAAGCCTGTGCTCTCGGTACAGGTGCTCCCTGTCTGCTGGCTGTCATCCCTCCTGACTGTCCCATAAACACACTGTTTAACAAGGACAAGCAAGAGCTCTGTAAGCAAAAGTTGCTGACGCAAGAACAACGTTGCTTTAAATTAATAGTTCAGCAAAGTGACAATTATGCTAATTGTCAAAAAAAAAATAATATCAACTTCGCATCAACATCACTGACATAAAAATGTAAACGGTTCTTGCCTGTGACATCCTTGTATTTGCTAGCTACAGTATTAGTAGCACCTTAAAGGGGACAAAATAATAGGGTTATTTTCCAGCTCCCCTAGAGTTAAACATTTGATTTTTATTACAGTTTTGGAATCCATTCAGCTGATCTCCTGGTCTGTATGTACCACTTTTAGCATAGCTTAGCATAATCCATTGAATCTGATTAGACCATTAGCATCGCACTCAAAAATAACCAAACAGTTTTAATATTTTTCCTATATTTAAACTTGACTCTTCTGTAGTTAAATCGTAATAAGAAAACCGAAAGAAAATTAAAAGTTATATCATTGCACCTGCTGCAGCCATGGTACGGCAGCAAAGTCCTTGATTATTACACCGGAACGAGAGAGAAGCTTTTTCGGCTTAGAAAATCACAAGTTTTAGTCTTTAGTGTAGTCTTAGTACACAAAGTAACTACAGAAGAGTCAAGTTTTAAAGGTCCTGTTCCTTCTGTGTTTCTGAAGCTTTGATTGTGTTTACAGTGTGCAATATAACATGTGTTCATGTTTCACTTGTAAAAAAAAATGCAAGCGCTGTTTTCACTGTCCTCAAAACGGTCTGATGTCTTCCTTGTTCTATGAAGTTCCTCCTTCAGAAATACGTAATGATTTCTGATTGTGTAGTTTGTTTAGTGTGTTGTGATTCGATAGCAGCTTAGCTTGCTGTTAGCTTAGCTTGCTGTTAGCTTAGCTGGCAACTGATGTATTCCTGTGGGCGGAGGTTAGTCAAAAACTAGTGACGTCACTAAAGCAGGAAGTAGAGGACTGTAGTCCAAATCGGCCATTCGTTGTAGGCTTTGAAAGGAGCATTCTGTTAAAGTAAATATATATAGCCTGGCAGTAAACTTTGAACTTTATTATTTTACAGGTATTATTTATGCTATAGCAACATTACACACTAACTGGGTTTTAAAAAAATGGGATCAGGAAAAACGTGACCTTTAAATAGGAAAAATATTGAAACTCTTTGGTCATTTTTGAGCGCGATGCTAATGGTCTAATCAGATTCAATGGATTGTGCTAAGCTATGCTAAAAGTGGTACCGCTAGACCTGGAGATCATCTGAATGGATTACAAAACTGTAAAAATCTAAATGTTTAACTCTAGGGGAGCTGAAAAATTAGCCTATTTCCAAAACAAGTGGAGTGTCCCTTTAAATTTAGATCTGTCAGATCCAGAACCGAAGATTAAGAAATGGTTTTCATTATGTCCACGATTCATCAGACTTACTCCTCAAACCACAGGAGTCCTCTGATTTTATTTTATTGCTAAAAAACAATGTGATTTTGTGTATTTGGTATAATACAATGTGTTTGCATGGTTTATGGTTAAAAAAACATTATTTTCCACCATACATTTTTATAGCTCCAGATTTGAAAAGCTCTGTATCCCTGATTGGCCAGCTAATCTGTACATTGTGATTGGCCTGAATACCTCTGACGTTAGCAGGAAATATGATGCTCCTTGCCATGTTTGAAAGATTCACCCACAATGCAATGCTAACAGGAGTTAACTAACAGGCTATGATTCTGAAGCGGGAGGAATTATGAAAATGTCGGTCTTGTCTACATCACCAATCCTAGGAAGTAAACGGTTGCCTACAATCCGTGTGTTTGTTGTAGTCCAAGAAAAAAGATTTACGTTGGAGACAAACTCGAGTAAACATTTACTTTGGGGTTTGTACCTTTTGCATATCGTTAACATGTACTAATACACACTAACACACCAAAGGAAATTTAAAAACGTGAGTCGGACAACTGGTGCTCTTTAAATATTTCCTCCATACACCAACTAAATATACACCTCCACCCAGACCAAAAGTCTGTGCTATTTGTAAGCTATCTGGCTATAAACTCTCACTACATTCAGAAAAATGTATGGATAGAGGCCAATAAGCAATTGTGGCCAGGAGACTGGGGTTACACCCCTACTTATTTAAGAAGCAGGAATTAATAATACATAGTCAGGACCTCAGTTTAATCTCATGCATTATGTCATTTTAAAGACTTCTGGGGCTTTGGCACAATGACCCATCAATGTTGTATTATTACTCAGGTAATTGCACCCGGCTGGCCTCGATAACACCTCCTTCAGCATCAAGCTATATATTTCTATGTCTTTGCCATAAGGAATTTTAGAAAACCAAAAACATCACAACCTGTGCATACACACAGTATTGTCAACAGAGTGGTACAGGGATGAAGTATTTTTGTAAGCAAAACCAGATTGGTAAACTCCTTAAATAAGATTTTGGGTTAACATAAGCCCAAGATATTTTCAAATTTTAGTCATAAAACCCACCAGTGATACCTCCACTCGTGACTTTTAAAAGGGCGGATCCAAACAAGTTGCTACATGGCACTACAGACTTTGTCAGGGACTTCATCATGGTGAAGATCTCGAAAATAATGTAACATGGGCACATTTACATTTAGGCATTAAGCAGATGCTTTTATCCAAAGCGACTTACAAAGATAAGTAAACAATAAAGCGATTTGGGAGTCAATAATACAATAGGTGCTTATACAGAGTTACAAGTTTTCATAAATCCAAGACTATACCTGTTGAGAGAGAAAGAGAGTTTTTTCTTTAAGATTTATGTTTTAGAATCAATCTCAATTTGTTAAGTATATTTGGAAAATATGAGTTTTTAGTTGTTTCTTGAATATAGCAAGAGACATGGCTGATCGGACTCCTATAGGAAGATCCTTCCACCAGCAGAGAGTAGTGAAGGAAAATGAACGGGAACAAATATTTCCACAGAGTATTTTCTTATACGGGAACATGTTTTTAAATGTGTTTAATAAAGTTTGAAAGAGCTGTCGCAGGGCGGCAGTGGTTCAGTGGTTCATGTAGGTTGTCTACAAATTGATTCTTTTTTCATGGACTTTTGGATTATCGCAAAAAATAAGCTCTGTGTTAACAAAAGTTTATGACTACACATTTTGATAAACACAACTTTTATAAATTTTAAATGCATTTACTAAAAATAAAAAGCTAACCTTAGGCTACAAGCGAACTACAGCATGGTCTTTTATTATACAGATTTGTATTGAGTGTTTTCTATCTATCTCTGTGTCTGTCTGTCTGTGTGTGTGTGTCTGTCTGTCTGTCAGTCCGTCCATCCAACCGAATTGTTACTATGTTTTCTATCTTTCTGTCTATCCATTCATCTCTCTATCCTGTATAGGCTGTTTTATATCCGTCCATCCATTGTATTGACTGTTTTTTCTATCTATCTGTCCATCCATTCATTCATCCATCCATCCATCCATCTATCCATCCATTTATCCATCCATCCATCAAACAGTATTGTGTTGACTCTGTTTTCTAACTCTCTGTCCATCCATTCATTCATCCACCCATCCATCCATCCATCCATTTATCCATCCATCCATCATACAGTATTGTGTTGACTGTGTTTTCTAACTCTCTGTCCATCCATTCATCCATCATTCATCTATCCATCCATCCATATCAAACAATATTGTATTGACTGTTTCTATCCATCCATCCATCCATCCATCCATCCATTTATCCATCCATCCATCCATCCATCCATCATACAGTATTGTGTTGACTGTGTTTTCTAACTCTCTGTCCATCCATTCATCCATCATCCATCCATCCATCCATCCATTTATATCCAACAATATTGTATTGACTGTTTTCTATCCATCCATCCATCCATCCATTTATCCATCCATCCATTTATCCATCCATCCATCCATCCATCATACAGTATTGTGTTGACTGTGTTTTCTAACTCTCTGTCCATCCATTCATCCATCCATCCATCCATCCATCCATCCATCCATCCATCCATCTATATATATCAAACAATATTGTATTGACTGTTTTCTATCCATCCATCCATCCATCCATTTATCCATCCATCCATTTATCCATCCATCCATCCATCCATCCATCCATCATACAGTATTGTGTTGACTGTGTTTTCTAACTCTCTGTCCATCCATTCATCCATCCATCCATCCATCCATCCATCCATCTATATATATCAAACAATATTGTATTGACTGTTTTCTATCCATCCATCCATCCATCCATCCATCCATCCATTTATCCATCCATCCATCCATCCATCATACAGTATTGTGTTGACTGTGTTTTCTTACTCTCTGTCCATCCATTCATCCATCCATCCATTCATCCATCTATCTATATATCAAACAATATTGTATTGACTGTTTTCTATCCATCCATTTATCCATCCATCCATCATACAGTATTGTGTTGACTGTGTTTTCTAACTCTCTGTCTATCCATCCGTCCATCCATCCATCCATCCATCCATCCATATATATATATCAAACAATATTGTATTGACTGTTTTCTATCCATCCATCCATCCATCCATCCATATATATCAAACAATATTGTATTGACTGTTTTCTATCCATCCATCCATCCATCCATCCATCCATCCATCCATCTATCCATCCATCCATCCATTTATCCATCCATCATACAGTATTGTGTTGACTGTGTTTTCTAACTCTCTGTCCATCCATTCATTCATCCATCCATCCATCATATAATATATTATTTTCTGTGTTTTCTATCTATATGTCTGTCCATTCATCCATCCATCTATCTATCACATAGTATTGTATTGACTGAGTTTTCTGTCTATCTATCTATCTGTCCATCCATCCATCTATCATACAGTGTTGAATTTACTGTGTTTTCTATCTATCGATCTATTCGTCCATCTATCTGTCTGTCCATCCATCCATCCATCATATAATATTTTATTGACTGTGTTTTCTATCTATCTTTCCATCCATTAATCCCTCCATCTATCTATCATACAGTATTGTGTTGACTGTGTTTTCTGTCTATCTATCTATCTATCTATCTATCTATCTATCTATCTATCTATCTATCTATCTATCTATCTATCTATCTATCTATCTATCTGTCCGTCCGTCCGTCCGTCCGTCCGTCCGTCCGTCCGTCCGTCCGTCCGTCCATCCATCCATCCATCCATCTATCATACAGTGTTGAAATGACTGTGTTTTCTATCTATCGATCTATTCGTCCATCCATCTGTCCATCCATCCATCCATCCATCCATGTCTACAAATTGAAAGGTTGGTGGTTTAATCCCTGGTCCCACCTGACCAAGTGTCAAGGCTCTCCTTGAGCAAGACACCTAACCCTAGCTGCTCCAGATGAGCTGGATGGCGCCTTGCATGGCTGAAGCCGTCGGTGTATGAATGTGTGAGGCAGGCAATATGTACTGTAAAGCGTTTTGGATGACTATTGGTCTATGAAAGCGCTATATAAATGCAATCCATTTACCATTTTAACTGTCGGAAGCTTGGTGGTGATGACGCTTATGTAGAGAGACCATGCTGTAGTTTGATTGATTGTAGCCTAAGGTTAGCTTTTTATTTCTTGTAAATGCATTTAAAATTTATAAAAGTTCTGTTTATCAAAATGTGTAGTCATAAACTTTTGTTAACACAGGGCTTTTTTCGCGATAATCCAAAAGTCCATGAAAAAAATAAAGTGGCTTTTCGGGCTGGCCTACAAATATTTATGCGGCACTTTATTACATATTCTCAAATACTCAATTATACATGCACACAGACAGATAGATGTAAATATATGAAAATACAAATGTCGAACAGAAATTATACCTGTCGAGTATTTATTGTATTTTAAAGAGCAGATGGAGACTATTAAGGCACACAGGGTTTGAGGATTCTTTTGACTGCTGAATATTAAAACTCTGTGAACATCAAGGGCTACATTTGCTAGTTTTGGATTGCTTTGATCTGTCACTTCTACCTTAACTTTCCACTGATGGGTCAGTTTGTCTTTGCCTAGAAGGCATGTATAATGAAGTGAAGGTCAGCAGAACTTCTGCAGGTGTCTGCAGTACAAGTGCTGTATGATTAAATTAGGCCAGAGCGAAACTGCGGAGCACCAGAAGTTTAAAGTGGCTTCTAATTATGTTGAGTTTTTGATTCTCTGTCTATCTATCTGTCCGTCCATCCATACATATATCTATCATGTATGGACCGCTTTCTATCTGTCTGTCCATCCATACATCCACCTATCATACAGTATTGTATTGACTGTGTTTTCTATCTATCTGTCTATCCATCCATTCATCAATCCTGTATTGGCTGTTTTCTATCCATCCTTCCATCCACTTATCATACAGATTTGTATTGAGTGTTTTCTATCTATCTGTTTGTCTGTCAGTCTGTCCGTCCGTCCATCCATCCATCTATCATACAGTATTTTGTGACCGTATTGTTCCTATGTTTTCTATCTTTCTGTCTATCCATTCATCTCTCTATCCTGTATAGGCTGTTTTATATCCGTCCATCCATCCATCCATCCATCCATTGTATTGACTGTTTTTTCTATCTATCTGTCCATCCATTCATTCATTCATCCATCTATCTATATATCAAACAGTATTGTATTTACTGTTTTCTATACATCCATCCATCCATCCATCTATCCATCCATCCATCCATTTATCCATCTATCCATCCATCATACAGTATTGTGTTGACTGTGTTTTCTATCTATCTGTCCGTCCGTCCATCCATCCATCCATCCATACATACATACAGTATCTATCTATCTATCCATCCATCCATCCATCCATCCATCCATCCATCATCCATCCATCCAATAATATTTTATTTACTGTGTTTTCTATCTATCTGTCTGTCCATTTATCCATCCATCTATCTATCATGCAGTATCGTATTGACTGTGTTTTCTGTCTATCTATCTATCCGGCCATCCAACTTTCTGTCTGTCTATCCATCCATCCATTCATCCATCCATCCATCATATAATGACTGTGTTTTCTATCTATCTTTCCTTCCATTCATCGATCTATCTATCTATCTATCTATCTATCTATCTATCTATCTATCTATCTATCCATCCAATAATATTTTATTTACTGTGTTTTCTATCTATCTATCTGTCTGTCCATTTATCCATCCATCTATCTATCATGCAGTATTGTATTGACTGTGTTTTCTGTCTATCTATCTATCTATCTATCCGTCCATCCATCTATCTGTCTGTCTATGCATCCATCCATCATATAATATTTTATTGACTGTGTTTTCTATCTATCTATCTATCTATCTATCTATCTATCTATCTATCTATCTATCTATCTATCTATCCATCTATCCATCCAATAATATTTTATTTACTGTGTTTTCTATCTATCTGTCTGTCCATTCATCCATCCATCTATCTATCATGCAGTATTGTATTGACTGTGTTTTCTGTCTATCTATCTATCCGTCCATCCATCTGTCTGTCTGTCTATCCATCCATCCATTCATCCATCCATCCATCATAAAATATTTTATTGACTGTGTTTTCTATCTATCTTTCCTTCCATTCATCGATCTATCTATCTATCATCCATCCATCCAATAATATTTTATTTACTGTGTTTTCTATCTATCTGTCTGTCTGTCCATTCATCCATCCATCCATCTATCTATCATGCAGTATTGTATTGACTGTGTTTTCTGTCTATCTATCTGTCCATCCATCTGTCTGTCTGTCTATGCATCCATCCATCCATCCATCATATAATATTTTATTGACTGTGTTTTCTATCTATCTTTCCTTCCATTCATCGATCCATCTATCTATCATACAGTATTGTATTGACTGTGTTTTCTGTCTATCTATCCGTCTATCCATCTATTCATCTATGATACAGTATTGTATTGACTGTATTTTCTATCTATCCATCCATCCATCTATCATACAGTATTGTTTTCTATCTATTTATCTGTCCGTCCACCCATCCATCTATCTGTCCTTTTCTAGCTAAATTTGTTTAGATTATGCTAGTTAAAACATAGGACTACATAGGCTAGATAATGCAGAAATATAAATAACACAACAGCTAAGTATTGTGTTGTTAGTTTGGGGAAGTCTGATGCAATTACCCTTTGCACAAATCCCTGATATTTCAAAGAGCATGTGTGTGTGTGTGTGTGTGTGTGTGTGTGTGTGTGTGTGTGTGTTTGTGTTTTCTTGAATCTCCCAGTCCATTCCACAGTCACTGTTCATCTGTCATCCTTTGACTCTTAGCTCATCTAAGGAGAAATGGCTTTTTAGTCCACCATAAATCATCGAAGGTGTTATGTCTCATCTGGAAACTAAATGTATCTTCCGTGTTGGTGTTTTATTAGCTTTATATTAAAAGGGCACCAGACCACATTGAGGTAAAAATTTGAATATGCAAATATAGTTTTCAAACTAGCAACATTTTTATAAACAAGTGTAATACATGAAACCATCCAGCCTGATCTCACGGGAATTCGTCAATATTTTTTTTAGGTTTCTTTACAAACGCGTTTTACAGTTTTTACAAAGAACCTGGAATTATTTGCTAAAAGTGTAACCGACAGTCACAGTGACATTTAAAGTCACAGGAAATGTTTATGAACTGTCAAGGAATGTTGGTTTAAGAAACAAACACTTGTGCTATGAAGCTATAGTCATTCTTTTCTCTCTGTGCTTCAGTACTCCTTCATTATGATAAATGGTTGTAGGGAGCTGCGACATCATGGTGCATAAAGCGTATGACAGAAATATATAGTCAGGGGACTCCTTGGGACATTGACCCCAATAAAGATCTATTCGTGGACTAAATGAGAGTTCTCAAGACACGGATTAATGAGGAAAAACTCCATGGATATAATGAAACAGTGATCTTACCCTTGGCATACTGTAGGATGATTTAACTTACTCAGATTTTAAATGGGACAAAATCATCAGACCTTACACTGGTAGAGACTGCCAAGTAAAAAAGGTGAAGTACTTTACTGCACTGTCATACGTATACACATTTACTATTGTAAATGAATAGTAAATGCATAATAAATAGCTTGATTGAACAGTGCTCAACAATACTTAATTCTGATGAAAGATTTTCTATACGCATCTGACTCACATTAAGTTAACCGGGGCATCTTCAGTCGATGCGTATATAAGCAGAATTTATACATCATTTCTTTAATATGATTGGTTCTTCACTGATGCAGTTCATCTTCCTCTGTTACTTGAAAAAGCAAATGGCAAGTAGCCATATTATAAGTGGGATCATGTACATCCAGTCGTTTATCACAAAA
Organism: Paramisgurnus dabryanus; assembly: GCF_030506205.2. Lineage (NCBI taxonomy): Eukaryota > Metazoa > Chordata > Actinopteri > Cypriniformes > Cobitidae > Paramisgurnus > Paramisgurnus dabryanus. The sequence goes on along the minus strand of NC_133338.1, from coordinate 6,962,495 downwards.
TAAACCCCTTAAGGGTGATACAAAAGCCATCTGCTTTGCATCAGGCCCCTGATCACCCTAACAATGTTTATTCTGCATTTACAACGGGATGGCTGTACATTACCCATACCATTTTTGTTTATGAATGCATACATATAACATGTCAATGCATGCAACTATATAACTATGTGCTACATTATTGTGATATGCTCAATGTTTAGTACTATATGATGCCAAATGCTTTATGCTTTGAACATAGCCTAAATAAAGACATGCGGGGCTAGTATTTATTTTATTTTTACATTTGTAGGTCATCAAAATTCTTAGGTTGACATCTTGTGACAAATTGCTGCAATAGCAGAACCTGTTGGAACACCACAGTCAGATAAGCTGGCACAATAGCAACCTATAGCTTATTTTTTTTTATTAAAGTCTAAATAGTTATGAAACACAAATCAATTCATTAAATTCATCACAGTTTTGAACTCGCAAACCAATGCTTGACACAAACATCTGTGCACTTAGATTTATAAACTAAAAGTGGCTGAGGTATAACTCTTGTGACCACTTCCCTGAATCCCCGTTTTCCCAGATGGCGGGACAGAAAGACAAAACAATGCATTCAAGCCCAGTTGAACTTCTAATAAAGCGGCTGCGTGGATTCAGCATGAATTAATTCCAGCGAAGTCTCGCGGTGTTCACGCATCCTCTGAGACATCTTGCGTTTGTCCGGCTACTACAGTTTTGCTACATGCACCGACAGAAACGCGTTAGAAACCCAACGATCTCTGCGCGGTCACCGCTCGCGCTTTCATACGCGGGGCTGAATTCAGTTTGCGTGTCAGATCCAGTCGGAGCGAATCGCGTGCGCACGGGCTTTTTGCGTATTGTGCGTCATTTCTGCATTTCTGCATTTGCACGCAGGGAATATGGCAACACCCGCCGCTGTGAATCCATCGGGTGAGTACAGACGCTACCATTATGCTTTTAAACGACATATTCGCGACATCTGAAGGGTAAACGAAACCCGGACTGGTACGGAATGGTGTGTTTTGGTGGTAACAAAAGAAACTAGAGGCACGAACGCTGGCATCCCCTTCCCCCACACATGTAACAACAGAGCGAAATTAAACGTTATAAAAACCGCCATTGTATCGATAATGTAACGTTAACGTCGCGTTTCGTATCATGCGACGTTATGGATAGCGCGCCGAGTGCGTTGTGACGTCAAATAAGAATGTAACGCGTTCTGCTTTATTGTGTTCTGGCTTGTTGCTAATGCAAATGAGATGCTGAATACATTTGGCAGTACGTGCTTTGATTTCCTTGATACGCAAGGACTATGAATGGATCCGATATGTTGTGTATAGGACTGCACTGGTGATATTTGGGTTTTATAATGAATTTTGGGCTTAAATGGCAAACGTGTTTTTGTAGTGACAAGTGGTTTACTTTCTCTGCCTGTTGATTCCCTGTTTGAAACCCACTGAGATCACTACATGTGGACCATTGGAATATTGAAGGAGGACTGTCATGAACACAGCATTTAAAATGTGCTCTCTTTATTAGTCTAAGCAAATCCAGTTGAGCCACTTTATATGATTTGTTGAGAGTCTTAAGAGAAGTCTTTCATTTGGCAATGAATTTGTATCGGTCTCTGTGAAAGAGAAGAGAGGATGAACTGTAGATGTGTCACATTTTAACGCAGTCATGCCACTGCAGTCACGATTATGTGGGCATCTGTTTTCTATTTTAGTCATAACAGTGGTCTTTGGTTTAGCTATTTGTGAACTCTGATCAACAGTATGGACGAGTGAACATAGAAAGGCAAACTTCAGAAATGTTTATGTATTCAACCAATACAGATTTGCATTTATATTGCTTTGTTTTTTTATAAATCATCTTCTAAACATTCACTCTGAGCCCAATCACATTTCAAGAGATATTATGCATCAGGTAGAGGAAACATTTATTCACTTAGCAGACGCTGTTATCCAAAGCAGCTTACAAATGAGAGAGTCAACGGTTAGTGTTCCACGCTCTTAAGAAAAACAGCCATGGTTTTATTATTATTATAGTCAAGTGTAGTAACCACGTGTTTAACCATAACCATGGTTTAACTATACTATATTTTCCTGGCTCAAAATGAGGTTGTGCCATCCTAATCACTTTACAAGCAACATATTTTAAGTGCTTCAATAATTAGATCATTGAAGAAAATTACGATTATTATCTTTAGTTTTTTAGTAAGTTAAAAGTCAATTTGTTTTTATTAAATTTAGTAAATAAATCAAATATAACATAACAAGTAATGTGCTAATTTGTTCACAGTAAAATTATATGAAGTATAAGAGATGCTTTTTATTTTGCTCTTTTGCAGTGTTTTAAAGTCTTTGGTGATAGATGATGTACACGTTCATAAAGTATGTTTATATGCACAGTGTTACGCCGAATATGCTTAATAAACTGATAATGCGTGCGATCATGTAAACCCGTAAAACTGTTTTCTTTTATCTGGGTAAGCCCATAAATGGCGTAAGCAAAAATTTATCGGCACAGGTAGTTTTTTGCTCATATTATCCCACTTTCGTGTTGCATGTAAACACTTTAACCGGCTGTCTCACAATTTTGTTCACGCGACCTTTATCTTTCACACACGAAGACATGCGCACATGAACAAAGCTGCAAGAAAGCCGGTAAGTAAGCGCAAAGTATGCAAAGTAGCGGATAAAAGTCTGCGCTCAAATCAAGCAATTGGCAGAGAAACTGCGAAAATAAAAGCTCATGATACATTTACAAGCTCTGCAGACATTAGAAAAGACACAACATCATAGCTTAAGGCAGATTTCCCATCTGCTTTTTGAACTACTATATGGACAGTGAGGTCACTGTCTGCGAGTAACCTAACAAATCTCACAGTTTTCTGCATGGTTTATTGATTTGCATGTAAACAGTTTTCTATAATAAGCAGATTTTTGATAGTTATCCTCTTATTCTGTGCATGTAAACACTCATTGAGTTCATCTATCACTGCAAAATTGGTGTCAGCCTTTCCTCTCCTTTCAGCAAAGAAAACTATTTTACTGCCTTTATTGCTTAAAGGATTACTTTCTTAACCAAAAATCCAGATAATTTACTCACCCCTATGTCATCCAAAATGTTGATTTCTTTCTTTGTTCAGTCGAGAAAAAAAAAGTTTTTTGAGGAAACATTCCAGGATTTTTCTTAATTTCATAGACTTTATTGGATCCCAACAGTTTAAAATGACAGTTTCAACGCAGCTTCAAAGGACTCTAAACAATCCCAAACCAGGCATAAGGGTCTTATCTAGCAAAACGTTTGTCATTTTTGTCAAGAAAAATGAAAAATATGCACTTTTAAACCACAACTTCTCATCTTGCACCAGCCGTTTGACGCACCAGTGCGACCTCATGTATTGCGTAATGATGCCGAAAGATCACGCGTTACATATGTGAAACGCACATTTGCGGACTATTCTAAACAGTAAACTGACACAAAGACATTAATTAGTTTCATTCCACATACAACTACGTCAGAACGGTCCTTTTTCTCCACACTTGTAAATACTGAGGCAGTAGTTTCGCGTATTAAAGGACAAGTTCGGTATTTTACACTTAAAGCCCTGTATTCAAAATGTTTATGATGAAATAAAACGGTTTTGACTGAAATTTGGACATATGATGCTGGCCCGAGAATTTTCGGGTGTTTGTTCTATCACCTCCCACCTCTACAATGGCTGTTTTGCACTGGAACAATTCTTCCTAAAATGCATAAACTTTCGTTTACAAAGACGTGAAACTCACCGAGTGGTCAGGGGTGTTCACTGATATGCTCTCACAAACATCGCTGCTAAAAATGTTTTCCAACAGGTGTTTTAGCATTCGTTGTAAACTTGTGGACCTATTTTTCCAAACGCCTCACACCCGTTTATTCTTCCGTTGAGAGCTTGAATAATAGACACTACAGCCCAGTTGGTGGCGATAATCCACCTTTGCCAATTGCAAGAATACAAACATAGTTCCCGGCGCGGAGTAATACCGTACCTCACAGAATATCTAATACAAATCAATGGAGGGGGACAAAAACTACGATAAAACTGTTGGAAAGTATCTTTTGCAGCGATTTTTGTGTGAGCATACCAGTGAACACCCCTGACCACTCGGTGAGTTTCACGTCTTTGTAAACAAAAGTTTAATGCATTTTAGGAAAGATTGTTCCAGTACACCTATACAGCCATTATAGAGGTGGGAGGTGATACAAGAAACACCCGAAAATTCTTGGGACAGCATCATATGTCCAAATTTCAGTCAAAAGTTAACCGTTCTATTTCATCATAAACAATCTGAAAACAGGGCTTTAAGTGTAAAATACTGAACTTGTCCTTTAAGGCTAGTGCAAGACGAGAAGTTGTGGTTCAAAAGTACATATTTTAAAAAATAATTGCCGAAAATGACAATCGTAAATTATCAGGATTTTTTTGTGCTATACAATTTATTTATTTATTTATTTTGTGTTCATGGACACAATTTTACTTTTTTTTTACATCATTGTTTCAAACAATTATAAAACAATTTATAGAAGGTCTTTTTTGTGTCACTCAGCAAAAATTTCTACAAATTGCACTAATTTTTTTCATGTAATTTTAAGTATTGGTTCTTCCACCCCCCCCCATTTTTAAAACGTTGCTTGGGCTTAGGGTTAGATTTGGGGTTTGGGTTAGGATGTCTGAAATGTATTGTTTCTAAAAAAAATTCTTCAGATTTTTAAACTATTGTTGATTGGGGTTGGGGTCAGATATGAGGTTTGAGAAACACCAAGAGACAATGGTAAGAAGATAGAAAAATTCGAGAAACCAATACATAAAATGAAACGAAGATGAAAAAGTTATGTTAGGGAAAACTTAATTTATAGAAATTCTTGCTCAGTGACACGAAAAGACATTTGTGCTAAGTGACACACACACACAAAAAAAGAAAATTATGTCCATGAACACGAATAAATAATATTTTGTGACTATACCACAACATGCCTTGAGATTTGGTTGATTGAAACGAGACGCTATTTTTTCTATTATTGCTTTAATATGAATGTAGGCCTATTACCCTATGCCAGTCAAAACTGAATGATTTTGTAGATATGGTAATAATATTAATAGCATTATAATAATCATTTAAAAGATTAAAACAAGCCAACTATCATCATGTAGGCTTTCCCTATCGGCAATATGTCTGACTATTATAACAACCCTAATAGTATCCGTGTTTTTAATTTTTTAACCGTGTCAATTTCGATTAATAAATTGTATGACCTAAATGCACTGTAATATACTTGGAATAAAAGTGTCTGCCATATGCATATTAAATGTAATTGTAAAGCATATAGTCTTTGAAGCTTTTATTACAAGAAATAATTGAGGAAAATATTTGAGGGAAATTTATTTCTTTTTCGTATTTTTATTGTGCAGCAATTCAGGCCTTAAGCGTTTTAGGCCTTTTGAAATGTGTAACAAGGTAGAGAATCCTTATCTGTCATTATAAGTTATGTAGGCTATGTATCAAATAGTAACAGCATTGATATTTCCTAAATAAGAAATGCTAAAAAATCTCACATCACTGCACTTAATGCAATAACAAAGCACTTATTATAGTGCTACACCACTACATCCAGTAAACTCTTACAAACAAATGTACATACCCCTGTCGAATTTAACACTGGGTTAGTGACTGATTCATAGAACAGAAACTTTCTGCCATTCAATTTATGCAGATTCGTCTGGCTACAGGCCTCAGTAAATTACTCTCCATGATTCCATTGCTTCAGCTTATACTTCAGCTTTTCCCCCCAGTGAGCAATTCTTTCCTTACCACCTCATTGTAAATGCAAACGAATAAAGAATGCGAGCGTTATTAGCACCTGGTTGACACACCAAGCGTGCTTTCGAATGCACAAGAGCATTCTGGGGTGAAGTCACATGACTGAGGTTGAACTGAAGGGCACTTTGTTTCAAAGTCAGCTAGCTTTTATTTCGCTTGCTTAGGAAATGTGTAGGCCAGCTGTACTAGTACCTCTGTGCCCACAATGCCTAACAAAAGTCAGCCCCCGGTTGCACCGTTGCCGAGATAAGAACGTGTTTCGTACAAATAGCGAAGTGCCGTTTGTCAATGGGGATTACGGACACAGCTGATTAGCAACAGTTCGGACTGTTTGCCGACCTTTTGTGTCTGTAAAGGAATCCTTTGGTGAGGGATAAGCTTTTTTGTGGCTTTGCTAAGAACGAGTTGTGAGCATATGGTGCGCAACACATGTCACCTGTAGACGGGAGTTTCATGTTTGCGTTGTTTCTTTTGGGGATGAACCCTAAACAGTTGGTTTTATCCTTAAATGTGCAACCTGCATTGAGCGCCTCCAGTCGCTCTGCGAGGAGTTTATACTTTTGTGAGAAACCTGACAAATAATCCCATGTAAATGCAGTTTTCGGCATGGTTTATTGATTTACTTGTAAACACATAAACAGGTTTCTATAAAAAGCAGATTTTTGATAGTTATCCACTTATTTTTTTGCATGTAAATACACTTATTGAAATAATCTGTCACTTCAAATTGGTGTCATCCTTTCCTATTATTTTAGCAAAAAAAAAATTTTCTTAAAAAAAAAAAATCAGATAATTTACACACCCCCATCCATGTCATCCAAAATGTTGATGTCTTTCTTTGTTCAGTCTAGAATACATTTCTTTTTATTTCATTATTATTAAATTATTGTGATTTTATTTTTAAGAAAATGGAGTAATCCTTTAATATAATGAACAGTTTATCCTTTGCTTGAGCTAATAATTATGGTGCTATATAATTTATTTATTTATTTATTTACTTCGTGTTCATGTTGAGTATGTCTTTTTGTTTTTCATGTCATTTTATGTATTGGTTTTTCCCTTTTTTTTATTCTATTTTTAAAACATTGTTGCTTAGATTTGGGGTTTGGATGTCTGAAATGTAAAACTTTGTTTATTTGTCCAACTTAGGTGCGATAGCAAACCACACATGTTTGTTATACCACTACATGAAAAGTGAAAATTACGCACACCTCAGGCCTAAGTGAAGTTTGGCTAAAATAAACACTCTGATTGGTTCACATGTTTTTGTTCAGTTTAGTTCACCTCAGACGTGATTACGAGGCAGTTTTCACCAGAAATTTTAGGAAAATATAAAAGTTTTGAATTACTAAAGTTACAGTGTGTCTCGGTAGTTTATTTCTTGTTATAGGAACCATAAGCCTGTTTGTAAAAATCCCTGAGTGTTTTTTTTAAAGAAATACTGTACTCACACAAAAATCTGTGAACTCTTGGCCGTTTGATATTTTTCTACAAAGTAACTTACAGTATGTGGTTGTTTCTCTGGAAATCAAACCCATGACTTTTTGTAATACGCTACCACAGAAACATAAAATTGTGATAAAGTGAAATTCCTGGAGACGATTGTGCTCATACGAGAGAAGTACTTCAGCATGTGTTTGATTTTCTGTTGCCCATCTCATCTATTATTGTGAAATATCCAAAGTGTTTGGCAGCGAGGGCTTTCTTCAGTTGCGTAACAGTAAACCAGAAAACATTACACATTCATACTACACATTGCTTTGCTTTCAAAAGAATTTGGTTGTGTTAACCCTTATGAAAATTAACCCTGTTTTTTGTGGTAAAAGTGTTTTTTTTTTGTGTATTTACTATTATCAAATGATGGTTTTACTAAAGTATCCATGCTTTAAACTTAAAAATATATTTTTTTTGTAAGGGAGTGAAATAGTTTGTGGTTAATTGTTTTAAATGTGTTAACTTCTAAACAGCTCCAACTCGGGTTGACTATCGGTTTTCTTAACACATTGTAAGTGGTGAAATTAAAAATACTTTTTCATTCTGGAAATGTGCCAAGTGGCCCTTTAATTTTATGCGCTAAGATTAAATACTGCTCCGGTTGCACAAAACACCGTTTTGCCTTTGGCTTTATTGTAAAGAAATTGTTTACAGAATAGTGGAAATTATGTGAATCATTAAACAAATATGACACACACTAGATGATCAGTCAGGGATGTTTGGTGCATCACTTTACATATAGATTCGAAATTCAACAAATTTACACGTAGATTCGAAATTTCATTGTTTGTGAAAAACAGTCAAAGTAAATAATGCCTCCAGACAAATGACAGAATTAAAAAATATATATATATATTTTTGATATTTTCTTAGTGAATGCTGGATTTAAATATAATTTAACTAAACAACATTGAATCACAATTTATTTATTTACAATATATTTTGAGCTATATTATGTTTGTTGTTTTGTGTTTTCAATATTTTTGCTAACGCTAGTAATTCTAAAGTTGCTAGTAAGTTTTTTAACATGGTAGCTAAAGTCCTATTTGCACGGGATTAGAATATTCTGGGTAAAGGGCGATTTATAGTCGTGCGTAGGTCCTACGGCGTAGGTTCCGCGTCGGTTTTCATTTATACTTGTGCGTCGCCGTCCGCGCCGACGTGCAAACACACGCGAAACCGCTGGTTGGCAGTAATCACGCGTGTAACCACAGTAGCAGCAGAAGTCGTCACAGAAGAAGAAGCTAAGCAAGTTAACCCACAAACGAAGAAGAAATAGCAACTTGTTGTGTATAATTTGAGAAGACCAGCAATGGAAGTAAATAAACAGTGACTTATGTTGCAGTTTAAGTTAAATCACTCCTCAACTTGGCTCATCTTTGTTTTCACCGTCTCAAACGGAAATACCTATGACGCAGTTTTTTTACCTGACGGGAGGGGTTCTGGTGGACCAATCCCAGCGCTTACGGTCCGCGTAGAGCCGACGCGCTGTTAGAAATTTTGTGAGGTGCGCGTCAGGCTACGCAGAGATACGCACAGGCTATGGACCTACGCACGACTATAAATCGCCCTTAAGTCATGTAATTTAGAAATGAACCCCCTACTAGGGTAGGGTTGCCAACTTTGTCACTCTGAAATACGGGACAAAAGGTAGCCTGCCCAGCAGTGCGGGGGTATGGTTTTGTGTGAATTCAGTGTATTGTTTAAGACCATTTGTCAAAACAATAGCTAATCTCCTAATTAAAAATTAATTAATAACTACTTATGCCTTGCAACATACGATAGGTTTACTAAATTTTTTAGTTAATATACAGCAGGTACTTTTAACACTGTGCATCTCTTAAAACATTTTCAATTGGTCCAAATGAACGATTTCCTTTATACGCCTACAGTGTCTGTCTAAAACACTTGTGACTCCTGCGCTAAGGGTTCATGACGTTAATCTTGTGTGACAAACTAAAAATAACATAGATTCTGTAAGCTTAAACAAATAATTAAAACACACATACAGGCTGTGATTTAGAAGTGAGATAATGTCCTAGGAAATAGGGAAGTGGGTTGGCACAATTCACATTGAGGCGTACATGCACAAACAGTTAAATAACCCACTATATAAAAAAGAAAACATGTAATCATACGCGACACCATGACACGCTGTATTAAATGTACCTTTTCCTTGTTACTCAAAGTTTTGTCATAATCAACCATGTCGAGCGTCAGTGGATTTCCTTTTAGAAACTGTGTTTGCGATGTCATGTCTATACAGAGATCTCATTCATTGAAAGTTCTGCACATTATGAATATTAATCATGAAACATAGACGAGGACAGACTGACGTTTTAAAGCAGAAATGTATTACAAATCCCTTAAGGAAAGCCATAAAAAGCAGAGGGATTTATATTATCACAGGAACTCGTGTTAGCCGAAATATGGTAGGTTGTTTGCGGGTTAATTTTTTACTGTAAAATACAGACATGGCCAATTTGCATAGGATTAAGATCACAGACAACATTTGCAATTGTTTCAAATGACTAAAGGTCACCTGGTAATACTAATCCCTTGTGAATATGGCTTAACTGTGTAATCCAAGGGCGTAGGTTTGATTCTGGCATTGGTGGGGACATAAATAAAATGGTTGCATTGCAAAAACTGTTTATCACCGTTTACTTGAAACAAACAACAGACAACTCAGTATGCACTTTACTCAGTAACATCTGACTCGCCACCCCCGGCCATCCCAAATTTATAATAAACAATTCGTTATGTCCTAGAGCCTAATAAACAGTAACTGTTTAAGTCTTTGTAAAAAAAAAAGAAAATCACATTGTAAGATATAACCATATTTACTTTATTACAATGAAGAATATGCAATTAATATTTAATTCTTAATTTAATTTTGCCAAAAAAATCCCAGTGTTGAAGTTGGTATGTATATCATGCTGTTTCCATAACAACGTTTATTAACGTTTCTGTAGTTCACATTAAATCTTCTTTTCATTAACAGACAGTTAATCAGTGTGAAAAAAAAATAATTTTAAGTTTAAAATGCAACCTTACATTATGTCTACATCTGTGCAAGTAATGACCACAGTGCAGTAATGTAAACTATTCAGCAATCATGACATGAATTCATGTTTTTACCATGTTGGGGTTATTTTCTTTCATGGATTAGGGACCCCCTAAATAACCTTGCTACCCCATTTACAGTATAAAAGGTTGACAAAAGTTTGCAACTTCTCATGTTAACATGGGATTGTCGTGTATTGGTGAAAACACTGTCCTTGAATCATTATGTGACACAACTTGTTCCGTATTTTGTGCATGAAACAGTTACAGTGGGTATAATACTTTCTTCCTCACTTACCTGTAGCCCGAATAATCACGCGCGTCTTGAGTGAACTTTGGCGCGTTGTACAAAGTGAAACCATCCTATCACACGTAGCGAGTAAAGACAAACCATAAAGTGATGTGATTTAGAGAGGCGGGACTCAAGAAATGCTAATCCAATCATATTAGCAATGTGATTAGAGAGGCGGGACTAAAGAAATGCAAAGCCAATCATATTAGCGATGTGAGTTACGGAGGCGGGCATTGCAGAGAACGAAAGCTGTTAACCGTTTGTGTACCACATAGAGCGTTATTTTAAAGAACGGGATTGCAAAAGATTTCTAATCTCATTTAAATGATTCCTGAAAAAAATTATAATGAGTAAAAAATAGAAAACACAAGAATAAGAAGGACATTAGTGGTTATATATAAATACAGATGAATTGTTTGGTCGAAATTATTGCTAGGGACAATTCAGTCTTCCCTGAATATTGCTAGGGACATGTCCCACCCTAAATCTACGCCCATGGTGTAATCTTAAATCAAGTTGAATGAATATATTAGTCATTTAATTTCTGTAGTTAGTTCCAAAAAAAAAACAATAAACCATTTAGAGTATTTGTTTTGCTATGTAAAAGTGGATATTTGTTGGTTGCCACTAGTCTGTCTTGTTTCAAAGCAGGTTTACAGATATGTTTCTGCTTTACACTTGCTAAGTGTGCATTTACTGCTAAGCCTCTACCAGGTATCCATCAATCTGAATCAGTTTATCAGTGAATCCATTTACACACATTTGAAAGGAGGGATCGCGGTCTGAGACGGCGTGTTGTTATGGGAAGATTTTCTCTTTGCTTTGATTGAAGAATTTCTCATTCAGCCGGTTTCTGTCTCAGAGGATTTGCTTTTCACACAGAAAATTAAATGAGATGCGCCGTCCGCGTTTCTAAAGGGATCAGACATTTGGGGCGACTGAAGGACGGGGTCTGTCCCGAGTGGCGTGTGGACGTTTTGAGGAAAAGCTGAATGAGAAATGGCCAACATGTCATTAGAGTCACAGGAGAGAAAATTGGCCGAAGAGAGTAGCTGAAATGAGCTGTTGAGCGGTGGTTTAAAATGAGAGACAGCAGCGTCCTATCCCACTTTTATCCTTCACTCGTCTCAGGAGATGAGTTTGACCTGAGGGGTGCTGTGACAAAAGACAAGAGGAGGAGCTGTAGACGGTTCTGCACAACAGACAGCTTGTGTGGAGCTGAGCTGGTTATTTTGTCTCATGTAGTAGTATTACTACAAGTGTTAACACATGTTAAGGAAATTACAATTATTAATCACAATAATCACAATTTTGATGTGGTCCTTTTAACGTCTTTAAATTTATACAGTGAATGCAAGAAGTATTTGTATTTCTTCTCAAATTTTCTAAAATAGTATGAATATATTTGGATAACATGGTTTCCCGCAGCACATTTCAGTTCGGGCAGGCCGCCTAAGCTTGGAAACCCTACCGCCTTAACTAGGTAGTCCAAAAAAAAGAAAAATTGCTGCACAAAAGGCTGTCAAGTGCATCTCGGAGAATAGTGTGTACGCGCTTTACACTGCGATTGGGGATCGCGCCACACGGCCGAAATGAGAAAGACGTAGTTCGGACCGTCACTGTCTGGAGGATAACTAACTAGATGATAAAACATCTCAGAGAATAGCGTGGACGCGCTTCACACTGCGAGCGGGGATGCGCGCCACACGGCCGAAATGAGATAAAGACGTGGTCCGTCATGTCTGGAGGATAGCCAGTTGATAAAACACGTGTCAGTGAGAACTGTAAGTGGACTTATGTTTGGGGTTATTTTAGTCTATAGTTCTTGCAAATTTAAAGTAAGTTAGCTTGTGATATTGTTGTTTGAGCAACCTGCTAGCTAGGTTTCACGTGCCTGTTGATTAGATATAATTGTTGAGCGCTCTTGCTCACTTTATTCATGTGCATTATTTACATGCTACAGTTTTTACACTCCTTTAAGATAATGAGTGCGTTTACATGCACAGAATAAGCGGATAACTATCAAAAATCTGCTTATTATAGAAAACTGTTTTCATGCGTTTACATGCAAATCAATAAACCGGCTATGCAGACAACTGCGTTTACATGGGACTTAAAGAATTATCAGTTTTCACGCAGGCAGTGACGTCACCACCTATAGTACACAATAGTCGATCAAAAAGTCAACGACATATCTGTCGTAAGCTGTACTGTTGTATCTCTCCTCGTGTCTGCAGAACCTGTAAATGTAACATGAGTTTTTATTTTTACAGTTTCTCTGCCAACTGCTAGTCGAGCGGAGACTTTATGCGTTACCTTGCGCTTACTTCCGCGTGTGACGTTTATCTTTCATACGCGGAGACATGCGCACATGGACAAAACCGTGAGAAAGCGGGTTAAGGTGTTTACATGCCACGCGAAATCGGCGTAATGAGCAAAAAACTACCTGTTCCGAACGGTTTTTGCTTACGCTGTTTATGGGCTTTCCCCGATTAAAGAAAACCGCTTTACGTGTTTACATGACCCCACGTGTTATCAGTTTATTAAGCATAATCGGCGTAAGACTGTGCATGTAAACGCACTCAATGAGTTTTTTGCTCATTACGCCGATTTCGCGTGGCATGTAAACACCTTAACCCGCTTTCTCACGGTTTTGTCCATGTGCGCATGTCCCCGCGTATGAAAGATAAACGTCACACGCGGAAGTAAGCGCAAGGTAACGCATAAAAGTCTCCGCTCGACTAGCAGTTGGCAGAGAAACTGTGAAAATAAAAACTCATGTTACATTTACAGGTTCTGCAGACACGAGGAGAGATACAACAGTACAGCTTACGACAGATATGTCGTTGACTTTTTGATCGACTATTGTGTACTATAGGTGGTGACGTCACTGCCTGCGTGAAAACTGATAATTCTTTAAGTCCCATGTAAACGCAGTTGTCTGCATAGCCGGTTTATTGATTTGCATGTAAACGCATGAAAACAGTTTTCTATAATAAGCAGATTTTTGATAGTTATCCGCTTATTCTGTGCATGTAAACGCACTCAATGTAATTAATAGTGGGAAATAATCAGTTTTTACAATTTTTGCGCCATCTATCATCGTTTGCCTGACGTTCTACAACATCTGCTTAAGTTTGTGTTTATTAACCCTTTAGTTTCACTTCAACACGCAGCTATTCCGTAAGAGGTAAAAACATTTAATTTATCAATAATCTAGTACGTGTTCATTTTCTGTCATAGTTTCTTCAAAATTAAGTTTTTTTTTTGAGTGTTTTAAATAAAAATATTTTAATTTTCGTAATGACGAATACGCCCCGCCCCTTTGATGGCCAGCGTTTTAAGAAAAGTAAAAGTACACAATTTTTATGTAATTATGTATTGAATCTATTTCAATATGCAATATAAAAAGACTACACAGTATGATTCAATGCTTTAGATTTTAGTGAAAATTCTTTAGTAAAGTAAATTTTTCCCCAAAACAAACACTTGAAAATGCTTGAAAATTTTTACTAAAATACTCGAGTAGTGTCCACCTGCGACAAAATGTCAAATCGATAACAACTTTCAAACTAAACATTTCACAAAAGGTTGTTTTCTTTAGTTTAAATAGTGAGAGAATTTATATATTTCAAAATTAACTCAAATGAACTAAAATGGGCTTGCACACTGTCACAATACGTACTAAATTACATAAAGCACCTACTTCTACTTGATAGTAGGTGTGGGTGCAGTATGCATACATTTCGGACATATTACAGTACATCCACCATGTTTACATTGTCGTGACTTGTTTGTTGACTTGTGATGTAATAACAACAACCGTGAACATATTCCACTCAGGCAGGGCCGTGCACAGACCTTTTGAGGGGCATGTGCTGAAACTGAAAAAGGGCACGCCCTCCAAATAAATATCACTTAATAATCATCTTAATAGCTTTATATTTATTCGCTATTAATGATTGAAAAAAAGCACTATTAATGAATGAAAAATGACATTTTATGATAGCTTGGCATTATACAGTGCAAACGATATCTGCCCTTGTAAGTTGGCTTTAACAATTTACATCCTGGGTGTTTGTCTGTATTAGGCCTAGTCATGTGTTTGTGAAGTGCTCTTGTGAACTCGCTCTTATTTAATTGTAGAATATATTAATTTAAATTTTTTCCTCTGCTTACATAAAGTTACATTAAAATATGTTTGAAGAAAAAAAAGGTATTCTGTTTGTTAGCTAATTTTTATTATTTGTTTAACATGTTTATGTATGTGATTGAGAAGAGGGGGAAATAGGAGATTAAAGATCAAAATAGGAGATTATACTATACTATAGCCATACCATTAGCATATTCAACATGTATCTCTGCCTACCTGGCAAAAACGACCAGGAACCTTGGTCTTTTGAAGGTGCAAATAACATGCATTACTGAAAAATATACTAAATACTAAGTAGACTTAACTCTATGCAGTTGATTTCAGAATAAAAAGTTATGAACCAAATAATCATACAACTCCCTTGACTAATTCAAGGCATAAGATACATGCATATACAATAAATTATATCCAGATTGCATACTGTAATGAGTGACAGGGCAATATAATGTACATACTTGTATACTTTACACGTTTTTCGTCTCTATCCAGTTTTCCTAACTGGGCATCTGATGTCTAAGACCTTTCTAATCTGATATGTTTTTGGTGTTAATGTAGGCTAGACATTTACCCGCGCGGGCGCGTCTTCTCGCGTGAGATGTGTTGACTTTAGTTTAACGATTGAGACGCGTCATGCTAAAAAAGCAGTAAAAACCCGACCGTGCATTCCGTATTGTTGTCACGGGTGCCCTTCACATGGGTGAACACTTGTTTAAAAACTGCTCGCGCTTTGTGAAATACTCAATTTGGTCGCAGTTTGGAGCCCTTAGTGCCCCCTGATTGCCCACTCGACCAATCCCGTCTATGGATAATTCGGCTCTGCTCAAAATTATAAAACATGCGCCGTTATATACATACTAGTGTTTCTTTCGTAATGAGACAGCATTGTACTCAAACAACAAGATACTTATTTACCGTTGCAAGACGTTCCGCTGCCTCTGACTGCTGTGGAACAGCTCGCTGCACTCAGGGGGCGGAGTTAAGATGTTTGACAGACAGTTTGAGCGGATCCAAAAATATTACGTTTTTTAATAATTTTATTTGTTAAATATATTTGTAAAACACACAGACAGACGTAAATGTTTAACAATAGCATTAATTATATATATAAAATAATAATAATAAAACACCTCCAAAAAAGGGCACTTCGGAGTGTAAGGACAAAAAGGGCATGTGTTCTGCACAGGTTGAGCCCTATCTGTGCACGTGCCTGCACTCAGGTGTTGTTAAACAAGTAAAATTTAAGGAACATGGTACATATATTTGGTACATATATCTTATATTTAAAACATGCCTGATTTTCATATATTATACTCACACTTGCAGAATTCTTTGCACCTGTAAAAAAACTCTTAATTTTGTGCATTCAGCTTTATTAAAGTTTATTGTTTATTGAGTAGTCTCTGAATCCATTAATAAATATGTGTACAAAATACATAACAATGTGCAACACTTTCTTTTTTACTAAGGAAATATGTAATATACATTTATTAACTTAATTTTAAGGTTTGGGCTTAATATTCAGTGCGGGTTAAGGTCACTGCCTGAAAAATTAAATTAAATCAACAAGTAAAACAAAAATTGTTGTGTAAAAAGGGTTGCCAGAGCTGTGCAAAACCTAAAAAAATTAGCCCAAAACCATTCCAATGACTATGCACAGACCAAATATCAACAACTAATACACAAAATCCTTTAATCTTTAAACCCACTGAAAAAATATCCCAAAGAAACAGTTTTAAAGTAGCCTAATTCTGAACGCCATTGATTAGTCAGGGCATCGCATAGGGCAGTGTTTCTCAACCCAGGTCCTCAAGGACCCCTTTCCAGAATGTTTTAGCTGTCTACTTAATTAACACACCTGATTTAAATTATTAGCTTGTTAGGGAGACATTCTGGAAGGAGGCTGATAAGTTAGTTCAGGTGTTTTAAATTGGGAGACATCTAAAACTTTCTGGAAGGGGGTCCTTGAGGACCAGGGTTGAGAAACACTGGCATAGGGTATCATCGAGTTTACGCTTTATCTCTGGATGAATGTACAAGGTCAAAGGTGGAGAAAGTTGTTGGTGTTTTCAGCTGTGCAGTAAAAAATATTTTTAAATGGCAAAATGTTATTGCTTTATGTTACATCATGAACCCTGCATGAACCCATTCCTTTAATAATGTGTGTTGCCAATGCTTTTTTCTTGCATGGTTTTGCAACAAGTCAGGTATGGTACATAAATAAGATTTATATAACTTATAAGCACAATTCATTGCGCATGTGTACATGGTATTTTAAGATCTTATTGAGAAAATGCTACGATCGTCTCGCTTACATTATTGATTTTCTTCTATTAATCGGGTGACATATCGGTCTACACCATGCACTCCCTTCAATCCGATCTAATTGAGGCTTTTCTTGGTCCCACAACGCCACCTATCTTACAGGCATGAACTGTCTGAAGTGAAGACGATTACTTGTTTTGTCTTTGGCATGAAAGCACAGTTCGTCTGTCATTTGCTTTGCTTTTCCGCTTTGTGGCCAATGTGAAAATATGTGGACTGCACTATAAAGTCAGACAAATGTCGAGAGTTTAAAGCGGAATCTGTTTGTCTGACCAACAAGTCAGGAAAACCACATCAGACAACCACATTAAAACAGTGAATATTTTTGCAATTATGCTATTTTGAATAGGCCTACTTATGTTGCAGTTCACTGCTGTGAAGTTCGTAGAGTGTTTTCCATCTTCACTTTTATTACAGCTTTTTAAATGGATTCATTTGTGTGGCCAAAATTAACTACAAAGTTTATTAATGTAAAGTTTAATTGGTTACACTAATTTGCATAAGTTGCATCTAGGTTCTAACCTATAGAAAAACTTGTGTATTTGTGACTGTATATGTATTAGGGATGCATAACGATTAATCACGATTAATCTATAGCAGAATAAAAGTTTTTGTTTACATCATATGTGTGTGAACTGTGTATAGACGGTTTCAGCAGTAACAACATAAACACGCGGCTTTCGTGGTCATCACGTAACTTCCGGTAAAACTCTGCGAAGAATAAATAACAACAAAGTCCTTTTAAAGTAGTTTAATTAGCCTATATAACAAGCAAAATAAACAACACGTAGATTACATATGAACCCAAAAAAATTTGTTATTATGATCTCAGCTTCAGCATGGATAGTGACGAGCTCCCTGATCTCTGCTTCAGTCCAGTTTGCAGACATTTCTCATCGTGAATGTTTATCTGTGTTGAAATCCGTGTGTCAAAGAGCTGAACCCTAACTTCTGGTTGCGTCGGCACGCCCCTTTCACCTTTGTTTCTTGACCTTGTTCACACAAAAAATCATATAGTTAATGCTAATGCAAGGGTGTTTTCTTATACAGCGTCAATGGAAGGCACTGTAAATTTCACATCATTATTTCTTTTGCCTACCGTTTTAAAGTCATTTCATTGTGTGATGACATAAATGACATAATGAATAACAATACATTATAAATACAAATATATGTACGGTTAAAAATAGTATGTATATACAAAATAAAATGAGTATGCCACATTAAAAGAACATTAGTATTTACGAATGTTTGATTAATTGTTTGATGGTAAATTAGTCGTTTAGAATAATCAATTAATTCATAAATTAGTCGATAGATTAGTCGTTATAAAAATAGTAATTAGTGGCAGCCCTACTGTAAACTTAACTAAGATGCAGTGTAATATTAAGTGAAATTTTTATAAAAAAATTGTGTTTTGACTGTAAAGATATTTTTTTGGCTTTCAGAAATGGGCACGGATCTTCCCGGACCGGTAGCCATGCCAGGCGCGGTGGTAGGTGCGGGCCAAGTCAAGATGGCGGGTGCCATGCCAGGACGAGGTGGCAAGCGGAGATCAGCAGGGTAAGAAATATTGCTAAGAAATGTTCAGCATTAATTCTCTCTGTTTAATCCTGTATTCAATTTATAAATAATCTTGCAAGGTCTGATTTCTTTTTTTTCACCATGTATTGTTTGTAGTTATGATTTTTAATTACAATAAAGCAATTTTTTTACTTTAGATAGGATTTTGCTATTTCTTAGAGGTTTTACTGTGTAATCTTTCATCAGAATGTACTAACTTGCTTCTCTGAAATGATTATTTCTAACCTCTCCTCTCCAACCATCTGGCTTCCTCTGTGGTATGAAGTATTGTTTGATCCCATCAAAAGGATAAAATACTTTTTTTTACTTTGATATCCAGTTTTACTTATAAATACATCAGGTAATGGAAGTTAAAGCAACACTGTAGTTTCCATGTAAAAATGACTTACAGCTCCCCCATGTGGTTGAAAAGCGCAACAGTGCCTGGTATCAGACACTCGTCTGCAGGCAGGGGGAGGGGCGGGGCTGTGTTTCCTACCCTCCACCGCCACTTTCAGAGTGTGCTTGTAGCAGCTAGGAGGCTGCTCAGGTTGCAGCAACAGTACAATTTGTCCAGTTAAAAGTTGTTCTATCACTGAAATAATTTTAGAGACATTATTTAAAGGTAAAAAAAACTACATAGTGTTGCTTTAAATGGCTAGAAGAATTATGCAAATAAATAATAAATAGATAAATAAGAAACAAATATTTTGTGAAACCTCTTGCTGTCTGAAGAAGAATAAAACTGTAAAACATATTTAGGACCTTATTAAAGGAACTGCCCCAGTGACAGCTTTGGGCCATCTTTTCTGACAGTGTATATATAGACTGGAACAAGTCTAGCCCACCAGCACTCATAAACAAGCTTCATGATGCCATTACCGTTTTTAGGACATTTTTAAGTAAATTAAATTGAAGATTCTTTGAAGTTGAAGAAGTTT
Source organism: Paramisgurnus dabryanus (assembly GCF_030506205.2). Classification (NCBI taxonomy): domain Eukaryota; kingdom Metazoa; phylum Chordata; class Actinopteri; order Cypriniformes; family Cobitidae; genus Paramisgurnus; species Paramisgurnus dabryanus. Next base: position 6,942,791 of record NC_133338.1, on the reverse strand, counting down.
GTTAGACTACAAAAAGTTTGTAAAAAATCATTTATCCAGTAACAATGACTGGACTGTGGAAGGGTAATGTATTGGTGTGTGTATGATGCACTGTATATTAAAGGCACAATATGTAGGATTTTCATCACTAGAGGTCGCTATTTCATCATAACACAATAACAAAGGCAAAGCTTAATGATGTATGAAGGAGAGTGGAACGATGGGAGATGTAGAGACGTCTCCTCACATCAAGAGATGTATGGAATTCACTAATCATGTTCACTGAGGTAATGAATACATTATTTGTTACCTTTATGTTTGATCACATTTTTTTGTGTGCCATCGTAATGAATTAGCTGCAAGGTACAATAGCTGCATGCTAGATTCTGTATAACCACCACTTCCGCATTTGTTCAATTGTTAATCGATAGCACGGATTAGTGGTGTGCCATATCATACCATATCGTACATGATAATGCCTATATAATTTTTACATGATCAAAAATGTAATTTCATGATATAAATGATATAGTGGCGCAATGACGCGTGGCGCATTTACGTTCCCTAATGTGCACAGCAACAACAATGAGAGCAAGAGCAGCATGTCAGCAACATGAGTACAACCAAGCAAATTTCTTTAGGTACTGTTAAAGTGTTAAAGGGATAGTTCGGCCAAAAATGATATTAAACCCATGATTTACTCACCCCCAAGCTGTCCGAGTTGCATATGTCCATCGTTTTTCAGACAAACACATTTTCGGATATTTTATAAAATGTTTTAGTTCTTTCAGTTGATTAAATGTAATGTTACGGGGTCCACCCATAGTCCACGACTTTCAATTCCAAAAAAGTGCGTCCATCCTTCACAAATTAAATCCAAACGTCTCCAAGATGATAAACAAAGGTCGTCTAAGGGTAATCCGCGCGGTGTTGTTGTAGAAATATCCATATTTAAAACTTTATTAACGAAAATAACTACCTTCCGGTAGCGCCGCCATCTTAGTCGCGTCCGCATTCAGGAGAGAGTATTAGCGTAGTGTACGCACTTTTCTTTTTCTTTTTTTTTTTTTTTAAAGATATTTTTTGGGCCATTTTTGCCTTTATTGGATAGTAATTAAGGAGACGACAGGAAAGTATAGGGTGAAGAGAGGGGTATGGGATTGGCAAAGGACCTCGAGCCGGGATTCGAACTCGGGTCGCCAGAAGTGCGTCTGCACCATGTGTCGGAGCACCGTCCACTACACCATCGGCTCCGACGTGTACGCACTTTTCTTAGTGACGTATGACAAATTCGGAGGGCGGGGGCACAGAGCAGCAGCAGAGTAGCCTCCGTAGGCTGCGTAAGCTCTCATCCTGAATGAGGACGCGACTAAGATGGCAGTGCTACCGGAAGGTATTTATTTTCGTTAATAAAGTTTTAAATATTGATATTTCTACAACAACACCGCGCGGATTACCCTCAGACAGACAGGAGCAAAATTACGTAACTTCCCCTTTAAGACCAAATCAGCTGATCAACTGTTACACATGCGTTTTAGGCTTTTTACTTTCTCTTAAGACCTAAATGGTCGTGTTTATGAGGATACTTGAAAGACTGTAATTTTGACGCATATGTGTATTTAAGGCCAATAAAGCGACAAAAATTCTCATGAGCAGCGGATGTGCGACTCGCGCACTCCTCTCACACAGAAACAGCGTGCATATAGCACTGTTGTTTGTGTTTCAATGGCTTAAAATCACTTGTTTTAAACCTACAGTGCTTAAATACGTGTATAATGTTACGTTTTCATGACCACGCGCACAACAACATGACGTGGGTGCGTAACCTCGATAGAGACGAAAGTCCAAAATCTCTACCGTGATACATATCATTATCATATTATAAAATTAATCCTATCGAGATTTTGGTCATATCGCCCACCCCTAGTGCCAATAATAAGCCACCTAAAGAGTAGGGCTGTGCAAAAATACAGATACAGTTAACTATCGTGAACATTTTTTCCACGATAATGTATCGATATTTCCAGCTCTACTATCAATATTTTAAATAATAAAATCGAATCCCTCTGTGTGCATCAAACGACCTCCTCCGTCGCTATTGTAGTTGTCGCTGTCCAGTTGTCTGTCATATACGGCCATTCGGCCAATGTTAGTTCTATTTTTTGCATTTTTGATATGAAAAAAAGGGGGAAAAATATTGCAACATGTAACGTATAACATGTATCGTGATCTGTATCGTATCGTGAGGCCCTTGCCAATACCCAGCCTTTCTAAAGAGTGACAATGATATGGGAGACAAGTAGGAGCCATTGTTTAAAATAAGAATTTCTGGATTTACAAATACTTTCGAACTGTTGGGATAACGTACTGTAAGTACACATCTCAATGAAATAAATCACACTGTGCAAGTAGTTATTGGATATTTATTACAAAAATCTTACATATTGTGGCTTTAATCTATCACTCCTTGTTGGAAACCAATAAACAAGGATCTGTTTATAATTTTATAATAGATTAGATAATATATTCCTCATCTAATGTTCTGCTGTTGTGTTTACTTCACATGTAGTATATTGTCCATTAGCATTAGGTAGTTTCCATGGAAAACACACTTCACCTGTCCACACAATAACATAAGGAGGTTTTGTTCTCTGGGTATGAGATTGTCCTCACATCACCATGCTATAATCTTTCATGTATGACTGTAGGGCTGCGTCCGATATCGCATACTGTGACAGTATCTACCGAATTAGATCAAGTACCTACTCATCGACCGTTAAAACAGTAGGCGCTATATGGATAGTATGAATGAATTTGCATGTTAATACATCACAACATACGCCGTCATAACAAGAAGTTTCTTTGTTAACTAGAATGATGTTAAGCCAGCGCAATTTAACCACAGGGGACAGCTGTTTAATACATGTATTTGCATTTGAATAGAGCCGTGTTACCACTTTCGGGCATTTTTTAATAAAACAATGCCCCTCGGTCTTCATCTTTGTTGGATAAATCCTCTCCCGGGATCACGGGATAGAAGGTGTCCATCGAATGAAGTAGTATCTGGGTACTTATAGCTTACAGTTTTTCGAATACTATGAATTTGGACATACTACTCGCCTCGCCTACTGCTTTTTGCCTACTATATGGTATGGAAGTAGGCGGTTGCGGACGCAGCCAAGGCCTTGAAGTGGACGCCATTTTTAATTTGACATGAATGAAAGCGAAGCCAATAAAACAACAAATTTTCAATTGTTTATTTCAAAAAAATTATTTTTAAGATTAGACATAGTAGTATAACATGTTGAATCAACTGTACTGTTTCTCTTAAACCTTTAATTGAACGTAGCATGCAATGTACTGTGAATAAGGTCGATTTTGCATTGTTGTACTGTGATGTTTCATTGCATGTTACTCATGTTGACCATATTTGATAAAGGATTGTATGATATGTTGGTGATGTTTTCTGTTTGTGATTGACGTTTGCTTTCTTTTTACAGATTTCTGTTGACTGTTTTGATTGGCTTGTGTTAAATGTTTGCTGTTGTCTATTTTGATTGGCTTGTGTTAAATGTTTGCTGTTTGTGATTGGCTTTTGCTTCCTTTATTCCGTTTTTGATTGGCTCCCATTTTTCTTGTTTGTGCATTCAGTTTTATGACATTTCTGTTTATATCTTTAAGCAAAATGTTGTTACCGTACATTAGACCTGCTTTTAATATGTGTTAGTGCTTATTTGGTTTCTCTTTCTTTCTAGAATGGATTTTGACGAAGAGGAAGGTGAGGGACCCAGCAGATTTTCAAGGTAAACATTTGACGCATTATAAGTTTTCAACAATCAAATTAGCCCCATACATCATGTCCTTTTGTTCTGTTGTTTTATTGTTTTATGATGTCTGTCAGCAGTGCAACAAAATTTGTGCCATTTCAAAACATCTCGTTTTGTTGTCCTCAACTTATGGTTTCCTTTCAGTTTATTTTCTTTGTAAAGGAGCTGTATCCATATTTACACTGCGGCTGACGGTAAAGATCCTACACTGTTAGCTCTTGCATTGCAATGGAGATACTGCCCCCTACTGGACATGGAGGAGTCAATCCAGCAAATTCTGCCCCCCAAATAAAAATCATTTTTTAGTAATTCCTATGTTCTGTATGATTTACTTTCTTCATATAAAGAACATATTTAATAAAAAAGCAACCGCATTTAGGTTTAGAATTAGTAAATAATGACACATACTGTAGATTATTTTTCGACGTAGCGTCCCTTTAACCATTAAAGGCTTGCCATATATACTAATATATGCTTTATTTTATATACAGTACTGTAATGTGAGCCTCAGTGTATCGTACTGATTAACACACATACCAAACAAACATTTTTATTTATCTTTCAAACAATATTTGTCACATTTTTCAAATACTGCTTCATTTTATGATGCAGTTTTGCTATAAGTAATTTTATATCTTGGGATACAGATACCTTAAAATGTTGAGTTTGTTTTTTGTTTTGTCATCATCCTTTCATGACCAAAGATCACATTTCATGATTATATAACCATGTAAACACACAAAAATATAAGTATAATATAAGAACACACACAGAGCTCAGATGCAATATAAGCTATTTATTGTAGTAAAAATGCATCTGACGTTCACTTACTATGATATTTCTCATCACTGCATTTTCTCTTACAGGTATGATGACGATCAAATTCCAGGTGATAAGGAACGTTATGCCAGGTAGGGCTATCTCATAGATGCTCCCTCAGGATAGCTAGAAATCGGGGTAGGCAGTAGCCCCACCTGCCACCTACAGGATTCAACATCATTCGCTCAGCTTGGCCTCATATGTCCGACCCTGTTGAGTTATAGTTTAATTATCCTCGGCTGACGCGCTCATCCAAAATATGTGCAGTTTATATGAGCCATTGCTCTCCGCAGACCAATACTGTAGTAGGTTCTCATTTTCCGCTTAAAAGATCTGACAGCGTTTTCTATTAAGTCCCTTGAAAATTAAGTAAAAAGACAGATTAGTTTGAGATCAGCTCAGTGTTGTTGTAGATCAGTTTATACTGATATCTTTGCCTAGTGCTATTTTGATATACTGTAGCAAACATACGTATTTTTCATATCTTCAGAGCACGCAAGTCCCAGATGCCATCGTTGACGTATGTAAAATTCATAATTCTCTATTTAGTATTTTTTGTTGAAGTTTTAGCGTATAATGTATAAGTAAAGGAGGGCAGATATAGGTAGAAAATGTCAGTATCGTTGACAATTACGAACAAGAGGATTCCTAGCCGCTCACTGACTTCAATCCAGACTGGAATTGGTCTATCAAAAAACGTCTTTTTATTATTTTGTGCATAGTGCAGAAAGTACAAAATTTCACTTTTGAACTTGTAGTTTATAAGATAATAAAAATATGTTTGTTTGTGTTTTTGACTTTGAATTTAGTGTGCGGCTTGCAATTGTCTTGCTTTCAATGACATTTTTATTTTTATTTATTTTTGGCTCTGCGCACCTGTAGCAATTGAACTTTACTTGGTTGGAGCGCAACATTTTTTTTGTTTTTTTAGTTTGTTGAATACTGATGAAATGAAAGTGAAATTCCCTCATGTCTTTACCAACTTTTTATTTCATACCAATGTGCTATTGAACACACTTTAAAGCTGCAATCTGTAACTTTCACCTTTCTCTCGCCATCTCTGTTTAAAGCTTAAAATAAGAGTAATTTTCGAAACATTAATTGAGTTTTGACTCGCTACTTTGTGTGGATAAATCTGATACTAAAACATACTAAAAGTCGTATATTATCCAAAACAAAATGTCAAATAATATTTCTGTTGCGTTTGTTCTGCTTAAGTTAAAACATAAATGTTTCAATTTGAATCATATTGCTGATGTCTAACCTGTTCAGAGGAAAAAGTAATCTCAGCATCAGTGTTAAATCCCTTTAGATGCTAAAAAGGCCTGCTGATGTTATTGAATTTGATTTAGCACAAGCTCTGTCGCGTTCTCCTTTTTGACTGGAGGCTCTCTGTAGTCTGAGCTTTCATTGTTTTAAAGGGCGCATATTATGCAAAATCCACTTTTACAAGTTGTGTGAACATAAATGTGTGTTGGCATGTGTGAACACAACCCTATAATCAAAAAATCCACCCTTTTCTTTTTTAATCCCCATTAAATCAAAACGGTCTCATTAGAGTTGGTGTTTTGATTCTCTTGTTAATGTGACATCACACTGATAAAGCCCCACCATGGCCCATGTCTGACTGGTTAATTTAACCCAATTTTTTTTTTTAATGTATTGTTAGGTACACACATGAAAACAGAGTTCTTTTTGCTCCCAACCGTATTAGGGACAATTTGGACATATTATTATAAATGATCTGTGGGGTATTTTGAGCTAAAACTTTACAGAAACATTATAGGCTCACCTGACACTTGTAAAAATGGGCATAATATGCGTACTTTACAACATATGATTCCCCAGATGTTATGGACATTTTAAGATGATTGACATGTTAATGTAATATTACCCAGATGATTATCGCTTAAAACTTTATAGATTAAACGCTGGCATATAGATGCCAAGTTTAAATGACAAACTCTTCACCATCTGCAGCAGCACAAACTTGTGATATAGTAGCTGGGACCTCTTCTTTCTCTTTACGGATGTGACAAAACGTTGCAAAGACAGAAAACGTAAAACGGTTTCTTTCCTTGAAAATCGACCCACCCGATCCAATTACAAAACAAAAGGTCTCATTCACTAAGAATGCATAAGCACAAATTAATGTGTGAAATGTGTGTAGGGATGTTGTTAACACCGACAGCAAAACCTTTATAATACAAAGCAAAACAGAACATTACCATGTTTAAAAATGTATAAATCCGATTATTAGTGAATGAGACTTTCAGATTTTTTGCTTTCCGTTGTGAATCGGGCAAAAGTTTTAAACACTGTTCATTCAAGTAGTTGCTTAATAATTGATTTTCCTTTTTTACGCCCAAAAGGTTGCGGATTGCAGCTTTAATTATAAAGATTATTAGAAAGATTAGCTTATTAAATTAAAACAATACAATACATATTTATGTTTTAGTTATACAAACAAAGCTTAAAAGGATTTTCAAAGTAATTTAACTCTTAACTATCCAGAAATGAATTCATAGCATTACTTTAAAGTAATTAATTGGTAATAGTAGAACTGAAAATAACAGAAAGAATACAAATTATTTGAACATTGCTTTAGTTTTTAAGCAATACACAGCCAGTAATACAAAATCTGTCAATCCATTTTAAGGCTGTGAGTGTTTTATTGTTTTCTTGTTAATATATTGTTTGATTACTTGTTCCTTTTATTTGATATTAATTACTTGACAGTGACATTTAATGACTTAATATTGACAGTCTTGCCTGTCTCCACTGTTTACATTCAGTTTATTTATTTACATTCAACATTATAGATGTGGTAACATTAAAATCTCAAATTGGGCATTTTAAATTGCGCAAAATACATTTTGCCTGAGATGTGTTAGTATGTGCGCCAAAAAGTTTCCAATTGTTGGTAACAAATTCTTATACTAAAGCCTGAAGTATAGTTCAGTTTTTACGCGTATGCGAGGGTCCACGTACAGTGACGCTAATTTAGTCATCAAAATAGCATGCGCGCAGTGTACGCACAACAGCGGATTTTTATAATTGCATATACTTTGTATGTGTAGGATGTGCATGCACGTAAAAAAAACGAACTATGCTCCAGGCTTTAGTTTTGCTCTATTTCATTATGGACTTTGTACTGACGTATCGGTACTTACAGCATTACTAATGGTAATTTTACAATACCTGTGATCTCTGAAACATTCAGACATTTGCTCATTGTTATAGACATACTGCTTATCTGTCATTACATGCTAAAAATAGACAAACTGTTACTTTGTACGTCCAGAGAGAATCACAGCGAGATTGAGCGTCGTCGGCGTAATAAGATGACCCAGTACATCACAGAGCTGTCGGATATGGTGCCCACCTGCAGCGCGTTGGCAAGGAAACCGGACAAGCTGACTATCCTCCGTATGGCGGTCTCACATATGAAGTCCATGAGGGGAACGGGAAACACATCAACCGATGGAGCGTACAAACCATCCTTTCTTACTGAACAGGTATGCCGAGATCCCATCTTTTTGATTTACACCGGACCCACATTTTGCATTGGCAATGCAGCAAGTACCTAAATAATCATATCATATAGCATTTATTTAATATTACTGTGAACTGCATAGGCTTGAGAATATGAATTATTAACATAACGCAGGCTGAATGGTTTATTTGACTGTTTTGATATACTTATGATTTGTTCATCTTTTTTGCCAATTCACAATTTGTGGACAGCACAATACCAAATTTTTGTATCCCTGTCACGAGTGAACCTCTATCAGTCAGATTTTTTATGAACATACTTTTTTTCAGACAGCAAAGTTAACTTTCCTATCTTAATTTGCAGAGCATATTGCTAACAACTCCATAGTCAAGGTTTCGACTCCCAGGAACTGTTTTGCATTAAAGTAATGAAGTTTTAAGAATTAGTTTAAACTTCTTTGGACACTTGTGTTTTCACTACGACAGGAACTAAAACACTTGATACTTGAGGCAGCTGATGGCTTTCTGTTCGTGGTGGCGGCTGAGACAGGTCGTGTCATCTACGTGTCCGACTCCGTGACCCCCGTACTGAATCACCCCCAATCCGAGTGGTTCGGCAGCACGCTGTTTGAACAGGTTCATCCGGATGACGTGGACAAACTGAGGGAACAGCTGAGCACCTCCGAGAACTCCATGACAGGTAAGAGACTGAAATTATTAGGATGGGAGACGGGACTTGACAACGGCCTAGACGACTGTGGGTTTTTTATGGAGTCAGATAAATGATTTTTTTGTTTCCACAGCCTGGTTGAATTCCAGGGAATTGATCTTTTTGATTGACATGTTTTGACATATGTTATATGTTTCATATGTACAATTTTGTCTGGGGAGTCAAATTTTCCATTGGTCAGAGTTCCCAAGACTATTAAAAATAGATTGTATTTGATATCAATGGAAAATCAAGATAATATGTATGTATGCTACTACATGCATATAACTGAATATAAACTCTAACCTTGTTTGTGGACTAATCTGTGTAATAATTGAAATGTTTTAAAGTGATAGTTCACCTAAAAAAATTTAATTCTCTCATCATTGACTGAACTCAAATTCATGTTGTTCTGAACCAATATTAGTTTTTTATTCTGTCGAACACAAAATAAAATATTTTGATAAATCATGGTAAGCACACAGACTAGCCAGTGACTGAAGTCAATTGGCGCTTTTCCATCGTGTGCTACGATGCGGCTCGGCACATGGTTTGCTTTTCCGTTGCAGTTTAGTACTGCTTCAAAGTGACCGCAATTAAACAAATATAAAATAAAATGATGTAATAAATAAAAACTTTTTGAACCAGCGTTATTTTGAGCCTTTACTTACATAATTTTCCTGTCAGGGTTGCCAGATCCACATAACAAAACCGCCCCAGTGGCCATTCAAAATTAGTCAAAAGCAGGTTGTGAACCAAATCCTTCCATCTCTAACCCACAGAAAAATATCAACCTGCTGAAACAGTTTAAAAGTTGCCACTTCAGATCCCCGCAGAGAGGCAGCGGATCTGGCAACGCTGCCTAGCTTTAACCAAGCTGAGCGCATGGTAAGAAGAAAAAGGGCGACTTTTGAGTGCACAGCTCGTGCTGTATGAAAAAAAAGTGGCTGACTTTTAAGCATGCAGTTTGCATTGTATGAATAAACAGCGCCTAACTTAAGCGCACAGCTTGCGTTGTATAAAGCGGACATGTGTCCGCCGTCGACAGTGGTGCAGGAGTATGTTTTAACTACAACAAATTTCATAATCAATTATTATTGATTTTATCAATTAGTTGTTGCAGCCCTAGTTGCGACAACATTAAGGTAAGTAAAAAATGACAGAATTTTCATTTTTGGGTGAACTATCTCTTTTAGGGCGTTTTCACATTAGCACTTTTGGTGCGCACCCGCAAAACGTACTCGAGTCCACTTAAAAAGGGTGGTCTGGGGTCCGGTTCATGTGAACTCCAGATCGGTTCGCTGCTGATGTGAGCGCAATCGTACCAAATCGCGGAAGTGATTATATGGAATGTCCCACCAAAACAGACGTGTGTGTTTGTGTGCGTGCACTTACCTTGACAACAAAATGCATAGAATGCTTGCTTAACTTTTGTTCTTATTTTTTTAAACCTTTGGTTTTGTTTTCAAATAAATAATACAGAAACGCACTTTCGTCTGTCTGCCGCAAATATACTAAAGTCGTTTTGATGACAACGGTCTGTCCGCCGACGTCAATTTTTGCGGAGGCATTCAGAAATCATCTCTCTGCTTGCAGTTCGTCAATCACGCTTGTCGTCTTCTCATTTACAGCGGTTGCCAAGCAACATGAGAACGCGCCGGCTGCAGCTTGATGATGCAAGCGCACCACAGTTCGGATGCAAAAATAATATGTGAACACAGTCCATGGGGGGCATGGGGAGGGGGAGCAATCGAACTCGGGTTCGGACCAGGCAATCGCACCAAATGTGAAACCGCCCTTAAAGGTGCTCTAAGCGAATTGAAGCGTTTTAGACCATAAAACATTTTTTGTTACATACCGGAAACATCTCCTCACTATCTGCTTGCTGCCTGTCCGCTGATCAAACTGTAAAAAAACGCGATCTCTGTAGACAGCCCAGGCTTCACAAACGGCAATATCAACAAATGGCCAAACCTAGCCAGCACAAAACAAAACAAAGTATTCCAGCCAATAAACGGCAAGAAGGATTTGGGGGTGGGGGTTGGGCGCGTTCATGAAAGCACGGAAGGGAGGGGGAGGGGGAGGAGTTAGCTACGCTCTGTCTGTTTGAAAACAGTTCAAACATCAACAGGAAGTGACGTCGCACATTATTCGCTTAGAGCGCCTTTAATGCAAACGTCTAGGAGGGAATACGGACACTTTTTCGCATTTGTTCAGTTTTGAACAACATGGGGTTTTGCTGCTAATTTTACCTTTATGGTGGTTAGCCAATCATATTACAGGTCATTAACATAAAGAGGTCTTAATGGTACAGTAGCAAACTATTGTTTTAATGCACGCATGTTTATAAGTGAACCTCATAGAAACAATACTTCAGAATATTTGCTTTTTAATATTCAGTTACTGGGATTGTTCAGGTCTCTGCAATAGATTTTCCTCATTAGTATTTAAGAGAGTCGGTGGTAACTTTAATCAGCTGTGAGGAACCTTTTGAATGAACTTGTTTACGAGATGTTTCTGCTCGGCTTTCAAACAAACTGATGAAAATGGCGCTAATGGATTTAATATGAGAATGTAATTGGAAAAGTTTGCTGTGTCTTTTAAGCCTTTCGCTTTTCACGGTTCATTTTCGAGAATAAAATCGACAAAAGATACAATAAACACAAAAGCACAATAAACATTTAGGATATTCCCTGCAGTGGAAAGAGCATGCTGTGTCCTTGTATCTCAGGTGGGTAAAGCACTGTGCGAGGAACGCAAAAAGTGATCGGTTTGATTCCCAGGGAACAAAATTATTTTGTAAATTGTACACCTTTAATGCACTGTAAGTCGTTTTGGATAAAAGTGTCTGCCAAATGCAATAATTCAAATGTAAATGGTATGCAAATATTGTGCATAAGGGTAGTAAGAAAAATCAAAGCGCTGTTATTATTTAAATACATTTTTGGATTTGGCAGGTGTACATTTTTTTATCAGTACCACTGCGTCTTCCCTGGGTTTGAAGCCTTTAAACCTGAATGTATTTTAATGTGGAACAGAGATCGAAAATTTTTAACGATTCTTTCAAAAGCCGTTTTCATGCAACGTCAGTTATTGTGACCACAGATGTTAAAAATATCGATCTGCAACAGAGCTATGTAAAGATTTCGCTATTCGTGTTTTACTAAAAACAATAACAGCATACGCATTTGGAATAACAAAAGAATTCCCATTTTTGGACACATTTTAACGTTAAGATGAACCCCTTTGGAATGACATTGATGTCAGTATGCGTTTTCGAAAATGTGAACTGATCGTCATATACATTGTGATAAATCAAAACAGCTGTATTTAACAGGCATTTTACGATGCCATGATGTTATTGCACAAAAGGACTAATGGAAAAATGTGAACTTGGAGTTTACTGGCAATAACCTCAACCAAATCAGCAGTTTGCGCCAGTTTGTGGTTTCAGTTCATGTAGATTTTAGTATGACTTGTTCGAATGGTCCAAGCTCAAACTTCACAACAGATCAATCACACAGAACTTTGATTTGGGCCTCTCAGTCGCACAGATCGTTCGGTTTTATTCGCTCTGTTTACGATTAAAGTCATTGTCGTGCTGCGTGACCCATCATTTAATTTTGGTTTCTGATCACAGACAGATGCTTTGCTAAAAATGTACTTTGAAAAACCTTGGATGATGATAATCTTGCCGTTGAGCACCACGCTTTCCAGTTTTAGTGAGGTTGGTATGTGGCGAATTGTTTTCGGGAGACTTTATATCGCTTTGTTCGTTTACCAAAGAGTTGGGGGTTCAGGGGTTGTAACACGTTTTGATGGAGCTCATCGGTTTATGTGGTCAAAACAAACGTTGTAGTGTTTTTGTTATGGTAGACCAGGGTAACTCCATTCCTGGACAGCCCAATCTGTCTGTAATTTTCACTTAAAGGATTAGTCCATTTTCTTAAAAGAAAAATCCAGATAATTTACTCACCACCATGTCATCCAAAATGTTGATGTCTTTATTTGTTCAGTCGAGAAGAAATTATGTTTTTTGAGGAAAACATTGCAGGATTTTTCTAATTTTAATGGACTTTAATAGAGCCCAACATTTAATACTTAACTCAACACTTAACGGTTTTTTTTTCAACGGAGTTTCAAAGGACTATAAACGATCCCAAACGAGGCATAAGGGTCTTATCTAGCAAAACGATTGTCATTTTTGACCATAAAAATAACAAATATAAACTTTTAAACCACAACTTCTCGTCATGTAGATCCGGTCGTGATGCGCCAGCTGACCCCACGCAATACGTCATGACGTCAAGAGGTCACAGAGGACGAACGCAAAACTCCGCCCCAGTGTTTACAAGCGCCTTGAAAGAGGACCGTTCCTACATTGTTGTATGTCAACTGATACTAATTAATGTCTTTGTGTCAGTTTATTGTTTACAATGGTCCGCAAATGTGCGTTTTATATATGTAACACGTGACCTCCCTACGTCACTACGCATTTACGTTAGGTCGCGCTGGACCGGACCTACACGAAAAGTTGTGGTTTAAAAGTAAATATTTTTTATTTTTCTGGTCAAAAATGACAATCGTTTTGCTAGATAAGACCCTTATGCCTCGTTTGGGATCGTTTATAGTCCTTTGAAACTCCGTTGAAAAAAACTGTTAAGTGTTGAGTTAAGTATTAAATGTTGGGCTCTATTAAAGTCCATTAAAATGAGAAAAATCCTGCAATGTTTTCCTCAAAAAACATAATTTCTTCTGGACTGAACAAAGAAAGACATCAACATTTTGGATGACATGGTGGTGAGTAAATTATCTGGATTTTTCTTTTAAGAAAATGGAATATTCCTTTAATCCTGTAGATCTTGATGAGCTGTCAAGTGATCGCAGCCTTAACGTCATGGATTTGATTTTTAGTAAACACAAATGGATATATAGTCAGGGTTCCCATGGGTCATGACATTTCTGGAATATCATGGTCTTTTCCAGACATTAAAAGTCAGAGAATTGTATTTTTTTTACCCAGTCATGGAATATCAGGAATTTTTTTTTGTTGCTTTAAATGTGAGTTTTTGTTCATCAAATGTAATCCGCTTGTTAACTTATGAGGTACGGAAAACCATTTTCGGGTCCAAGCCTTCGCTGACTACAATTTAAACAGCTGTTTATTGGCACTGTTTATTCATTTCTCAAGCTACATTTTTATAAACTCATGGTGCACGCTACATTATCCAGGCTCACAGCATTCCAGACACAGGTCATGGAAATTCAGCTTTTGGTCAGTGAAAGTCAGGGAATTTGACTTGGAGAGGGAATCCTGTAGTGTGTAAACCTTAATTGCATTGATTGATTTCATCTCAGATTAAATATGTATACGAAAGCCTGTTCGATAAGGTGTAGGCTGTATCTAACATAATGTCAAGTGTGCTATTGTACAGAATATTAGCGGTATATATTTGTGCTACTTAAAGTTGTTAGCTTGGCAGCATGTAAACATTAAACTGCAGATCTCTAAGTCTCACGTTTTGCATTGGTCACTCCTGAGGGTTTAATGTAAGGATACTGCCTACATACATTTACTTTTTATTTACATTTTCATTTTATTTATCATTCAGGGGATGCTTTATCCAAATGTACAAATTTATGAATGATGGAACATTTAACATTTCACCTTAGGACCCAACAATAGACCCTATACAAGATTAATTAGATTAGCAGCTTGGAAAAACAAGAAAACAAGAGTTTATTTGTTGTTAACAGCATTTAAAAAAATGTAATAATGGAAAGTTAAGGATAATGGAAAGCCAATATGTAAATGAGTGAAACTGCCTATGTTTGTTCACTAGAGGGTGCTATACATTCACCGCTGAGATGCGTTCTCCTCTTATCTCCTTAGCAGACACCTGCAGCGTTTTCAACTAAACCACAGGGGTTTTTTCTTCTGAGAGAAAAACATTTTCACTGTGGGTGATCTTTCAATCTTTGCTTGCTTGAAATGGGGCCAATTATTTGGAAAGAATCATGTGTCCGTCTCTATATCCTATTCATGAGATACTCATCTTAGCATTACATTTGTGTCTATTTGAATGTTAAGCTTTCAATTTTTAGATTAAACAATGGTTTGATAGTCTTTAATTAGTTTTGATTGTTAAAAATTAGCTTTTCAGTGTTAGTTTAAGTATAAAATTAACTATTCTATTTTTGAATAGTATTCAAGAAATTGAATATTGTCCCATTTCTTTTCAAAATGCAATAGAGTACACTAGTTGTTGTTTTTTGTTGTTGTTGTTTTTGCACTGTGCATCACTCCAATTGAATGTTTGTTTTCAAAATCTTAAATTTATTTCTTACCTTTTTAACTAACCTAACCATACTGTGCAAAAGTTTTAGGCCACCATGCCAGAATTGGATTTGTTGTTTTTGCAATATTGTAGTGATCATACATAATTGTTTCTCAGTTTCTTTAATAGAATACAACCAGAAAATACAGGAAATATGTATATAGTATTAAAAACTGTATAATAATGTAAATTGATATGTAAAGTTTTTTAGGGTAAACTGCAGGATCTCTTTAACATACAGTAAATAAAATTAAATCCTAATTTCAAATTTTAAATAAATTAGTCCTTTTACTTCATTCTGCTCAAAAACGCTGTTTAGTGCCAAGAGATGTCACACCAAACACCAACAATGCCTTTAGAAGATATTTAATCATGAAAATGTACTTTTTTACTTTTTTGTACATATTTTCTTTATTTTGTATGGACATTAAAACTTCTAAAACAAGAAGTCTGGTGGTAGGTGGTGGCCTAAGACTTTTGCACAGTACTGTATGTACATATATATATATATATATATATATATATATATATATATATATATATATATATATATATATATATATATATATATATATATATATATATATATATATATATATATATATATATATATATATATATATATATAACACACATGGTTTTTTATTCTTGCTGATTTCTTGCTAATATTTATATTGAGCCACAAGGTTAAAATGTTTGATGTGGTTAACAGTGGCGGCCGGTGACCTCTCTTCTGAGGGGCGTGAATTCAATATATGTGTTTTGCATGTCGTGTGTGTCGCTCGTCATGTCAAAATATGTGTTTGTTGCGTCAGGTAAACCATGTGCATCATGTCAAAATAAGTGTCTGCTGCACACGCGTTAAAAAGGGTTTGATAAAAGAGAAGCTCACATTGACAAAATACCCACAAGACACAAACTTAACACTAAACTCTTGAGATTACGCATGAGATTAAACGACATTAAGCGTGTTTGGCAAACGTGAGTGTCTCTTTTATCATAAACCCCTTTTGACATAACACATGATGCACATAAGTTATCATGACGCGCCGAACACACATTTTGACATGACGTACCACACACATGAGGGGCTAAATATATGTTGTGACATTGTGCGCCCTCGAAAAAGAAGTCACCAGCCGCCACTGGAGGTGAACCTGGTTTGTGGTCTATTAAATATTTGCTTGCTACTTTATATATTAACATATATTACCCTTAACAATTTTTTATTATTAGAATGCAAAACCGTACACATGGATAGTATGCAGTGATACATGTTTTAAAAATGTTAGTATTAACCTGCATTGTTGTCACATGACCTCCTTACATGTCAATGTTGTCACTTATTAAATGAATAGATGGTTATTCTGCTTCTTTGCATTCCGATCAAACAATAAATCATTCATTATATTTAAACCATTGATTCAAGCAGATTGCATTCTGGGACACAGGTTTACATGATGTACCCTTTGCATATTTTGGTATGGGACATTTGAATTTGGATATTCCATGCAAGTAGACAATTTGCATTAAGTAAAAATTATCGATTTTTTTTTTGCCGTAAAAATCATGTTCAATGAAGATATTTTGTAAATTTAAAAAAAAGTATATATTATTAGTAATTTGTTTTGCTAAGGACATCATTTGGACAACTTTAAAGGCGATTGTCTAAATATTTAGATTTTTTCCAACCTCACATTCCAGATTTTCAAATAGTTGTATCTTAGCCAAATATTGTCCTATCCTAACAAACCATACATAAAAACTTATTTATTCAGCTTTTAGAAAATGTATCTCAATAAAAAAAGACCCTTATGACCCTTATTATGGTTTTGTGGTTCACGGTCATATATCAACAACATTAAGAGTGCTCTGTAATTCCAGTCGTAACCAGTAACATAAAATGTAACCAGTAACATAATTATTTTATGTTCATTTAATTTCAGTTTAAACATGCATTCATTAAGTCGTGGTTAATTATTTTGAAAAACTTTGAAAACATAAGTCAATCGACAACTCCAGTTTTCGGCCTTGCTTAACCATTAATATACGGTAACCCTGGACGGTCGTCCGTTACGCTGTGCATTGACTGTAAAATTCAATTATAGCGATAGCTGAAACGAGAGCCGGTGTGTTCTCAGCCCTTTGTCATTTCTTCCGCATTTCCGTTTATTAAAACTTTCAGCCGACCACATGAGAACGTCCACCCACATCATAAAACATCTTCACACTCGGCCAAGGCGCAGGCGGGGTGCTGTCACTGTTGATTATGCTAACAGAGATGATGGTTATTTTGAGAGGGCGAGCTGAGCTGTCACATTAAAATGTAAGACATGGGGTCAAAGCCTCTAATATTACCAAACTGTAATAATATGTGCACTGTCAGAACACAAGAGAGTTCGCTTTATATGCAAACAGCCATATGAGTTCATATCTATGTATAATTCTGTTGCATAACTGTATTCAGCGCATCTAGATCACTCCTGTGAAATGCACAAATCTTTTTTTAAATACCGTATGAAATTACCAAAAAGAAAAGCTGTGATTTATTTCATACAAATAAGCAGAACCCTTCAAGAATATGGCAGTATTAAAACAAAGTAAAGCTAACACGTTGAAGAAAAAAATTCTGAATCTGCACAATTTTAGGTCAAATGTTGAAAAGTAAGCAAATTCGTGCCTGTAGAACATTCAGGCATGTTTGTACAAAAGGTCAGATTCCAATGTCTCCATCGAAGCACAAGAAGTTTTTGGAAGGTTCTCAAAAGATGATGGGAAGCCATCAATCCAACTTGTGGAGTCTGTGCAGCACATGCTGTCATTAAAGAGATACAGTAAGGAAAATAAGTATTTGAACAACCTGCTATTTTGCAAGTTCTCCCACTTGAAAATCATGGAGGGATCTGAAATTGTCATCTTAGGTGCATGTCCACTGTGAGAGACAATTTATGATTTTTTTAAACTATTTATTTGTGTGATACAGCTGCAAAAAAGAATTTGAACACCTAAGAAAATCAAGGTTAATATTTGGTACAGTAGCCTTTGTCTGCAATTACAGAGGTCAAACATTTCCTATAGTTCTTCACCAGGTTTGCACACACTGCAGGAGGGATTTTGGCCCACTCCTCTACACAGATCTTCTCTAGATCAGTCAGGTTTCTGGCCTGTCGCTGAGAAACACAGAGTTTGAGCTCCCTCCAAATTATTCTTTAGCAGGGTGTTCAAATACTTATTTTCCTCACTGTAGTTTATCCAAAAATGAAAATTCTGTCAACATTTACTCGTCCTCATGTTGTAACAAACCTGTATAAATATCTTTGTTCTGCAGAACACAAAGGAGGATATTTGTAATTAAGCTGGAAACGGAGGCACCATTTGAACATCTACTTTAGAAGTCATTGGTGCTCAAAACTGGTTTAGTTACAAACGTTGCTCAAAATATCTTTGTTTTCAGCAGAGCAAAGAAGAAGTAGATGCAATCATGTAGTAAATGATGACGTAATTTTTTCTTTTTGGGTGAACTATTCCATTAACATAAGGATAAAAATAAAATTGTTCGCTTAAATTTTTACTTTATATGTAACATAAAACTTTTTTTGGATTAGGAGGGAGAACAGAGCCGTTTGTGGACTGTTGGATGCCCAAAAATGAAAATTCTGTCATTTCCTCACTCTCATGTTGTTACAAACCTGTATAAATGTCTTTGTTTTGATGAACACGAACGAAGATAGTTTAAGGGAATGTTTGTAACCAAACCGATCATGAGCCCCATTCACATCCATAGTAGGAGAAAACAATACTATGGAAGTGAATAGGGCTCATGATCGGTCGTGATCCCTTTAAAAGTTTAACATTTTTAGAAAAAAGCTTTAAAGGGGACGTATCATGAAAACCTTTTTCCATGTTTAAGTGCTATAATTGAGT